>NC_063448.1:36292816-36490338 GCF_020379485.1 Brassica napus
TTGTAAGAAGGTTGAATAGAGAGGGGTTTGGAAATATTCAACAAAGAGCTACTGAATCTTTAAGCGCTCTGAAGGAGGTGCAGCGACAACTTCTAATATCCCCTTCAGATTCTCTGTTTAGGCAAGAAATTTGTAACGCGTAAGAAGTGGAAGTTTTTTGAATTAGCTCAGGAGATTATTTTTAGTAGGAAAGCAAGGATCAGGTGGTTGGATTGTGGTGATGCAAACACAAGGTTCTTCTATAAGGCAGTGCTAGCTCACCAGGTTCGCAACTGTATTAGCTACCTACTGGATGAGGAGGTAACGGAGTTAATGATCAGGCTCAAATAAAGGAGATGATAGTGGCGTATTTTACAAATCTGTTGGGGTTGGAGGACAATACGATTCAAGGGATCTCGGTTCAGCAGCTAAGTAGCTTGTTATCGTATAGATGCCCTCAGAGTATCTCGTCAACTGGTTGCGATTCCAACTGATGAGGATATCAAATCCACACTACTATTTTTGCCAAAGAATAAAGCTCCGGGCCTATGGCTTCTCGGCGGAGTTCTTTTGGGAGGCTTGGGAGGTTGTTGGAAGGGATGCAGTCGAAGCGGTAAAGGAGTTCTTTACAGGGGGAAGAATATTACGGAAGTTTAACAGTACGACAATCTCTCTTATTCCTAAGGTGATAGGAGCGGATCAACTTACATCATTCAGGCCGATCTCGCTCTATTCTACCATCTACAAGGTTATGGCTAGGCTCTTGAAGAAGAAGTTAAAAGTGTGCGTATCTGATATTGTCCAGAGGAATCAGGTGGGTTTCGTTCAGGACAGACTATTATGCGAGAATGTCCTTCTAGCATCAGAACTAGTAAAAGATTTTAATGATCAAGGTCTGACAACTAGAGGTTGTCTTAAAATAGATATATCCAAGGCTTATACAATCTCAGTTGGAATTTCCTCTTCAAGGTCCTCCACACAATTGAGATGCCATATTTGTTTATAGACTGGATCAAGGAATGTGTGACTACCCCCCTCCTACAGTGTAGTAATCAATGGTGAACTCCATTGCTTCTTTACGGGCAGGAAAGGTCTAAGACAAGGAGACCCCATTTCCTCGCTTTTATTTGTAATTGCGATGGATGTGTTATCCAAAATGTTGGATAAAGGTGATTAATGGACGGTTTGGTATACATCCAGAGTGTGATGCCCCTCTGATCACTCACCTTAGCTTCGCAGATGACGTGCTGATTTTTTTTTATGGAGCTGAGGAGTCCTTGAGAGGTATTCTACAGATCCTAGAGGAGTTCAGGTTTATTTCGGGTTTTAGGATTAATAGGCAGAAATCTGAGCTGTTATTGGATGGAGGCAACGCTAGTAGATGTAGGGAATTAGCGGTTGCTATGGGGATAGCTCAAGGTGCTCTGCTGTTATGTTATTTGGGAGTGCATTTATCTCCTAAGAAGATGACAAGAACAGATTTCCAGCCGCTCATTGATAAGATTGCAGCAAGATTTAACTCCTGGACAGTCAAGCATTTATCATTTGCTGGACGGTTTCATTAATCCAAGCCGTGATCTACTTAACAGTTTTCTTTTGGGCTTCCATGTTCATCATTCCGAGTGAATGTGTGGAGATTTTGGAGCGCATGTGTGGAGCTTTCTTGTGGAATGTTGCCCCGAACTCTACGAGAGGAGCAAGGTTTCGTGGGACTCGGTATGTACTCCTAAGGAAGCTGGAGGATTGGGTCTGAGGCGTCTAGCTGATTGGAACAAGGTCCTCGATTTGAAGCTGATATGGCTGTTATTCACAGCAGGTGGTTCGCCATGGGTATCGTGGTGCGTAGAAATCTGATTGGGAGAGAGAACTTTTGGGTGCTGGATCCCCCTAGAAGTAGAAGAGGAAGCTGGATCTGGAAAGCTATATGTAAGCTGCGGCGCTAGCTAGACCGATGGTGCACTGTGAGTGGGGTTCAAAGATTACAGCTAGTTTCTGATAGGACTCCTTGGTCTGCTGATCTTGTGTTGGTGGTTGCTGATAGTTGTGGGGGTGGGGGGGGGGGGGGGGGGGGGGGGACCACGATGGATCAATGGCTGGGCTTTAGATGCGTGGTGCAAGGCGCTAACTAACAATGCTGGTGGTTGGATCGTAGTAGGAGCAGAAGTCCTACGATCCTGCTTCTAAAGTCCTGTTTACCGAATGCGCAGGAGATAATAGACTCGGAGGTAGATGATACTTATGTGTGGTACCCGGAGCAGAACGCGGCTCCGGAGTTTCTCTACAAGTGAGACGTGGAGAGCTTTACATCCTTATCCAATAGATGTGTTTTGGCATAAGGATGTATGGTTTACTGATAGGATTCTGAAGCATGCCTTTGTGGCGTTGTGGCGGCTCAGAATAGAATGGTAACGAGAGATAGGCTTATTGGATGGGGTCTCACAGTTCCTTCCAGTTGCGTTCTCTGCTCAGGGAATGATGAGAGTCGACAACACTTATTCTTCGACTGCTCATATAGTTCTCAGGTCTGGACCTTTTTCCTGTCTCGGTTGCATCTCACTCCGCCTCAAGGATTTGAGGACGTGTTACGTTGGCTGTTAGCTCCGTCGCGTGACAAAACATGGTTTTGATAGTAATACTACTTCATCAAGCAACTTTTATCTCGTGTGGAAGGAAAGAAATAGCAGAATACATACATTGATGGAGAAGCCTCCAGGAACTGTTATTACAGAAATTCAGGAAATTTTGAGACTCAGATTGGATCCGGTGGCTCGTAGACAGACACTCTCGCCAGGCCAACCCTCGGTTTTGGCGGCTTGGTTGTCTTTTTTTGCACTTTAAAGTCTTCAAGTAGTTTACCTGTGTAGTTTTTTTTGGGTCTGTACGTTTGAGCTTGGCCCTGTTTTGGGTGCCAAGTAATTTAATTAAAAAAAAAAAGAATTGAGATTCAGAGAAGAGAGAAAGAGGGAAGAAAGGAATCAGATAAGACTACATGTGTATTCAGCAACTTGCTTGAGTAAGAGTCCATGTGTCTTTTGATCGATGCTCCCTAGGTAAATTCTACACTTTCTATATATGTATTAAATGAGATCACTAGAGGGGTGAGTCAGACATTATTAGCTAAGTTGCTGGTTAGATGGATTTGGTTGCTAAGCTAGGATATGGTATGTAGGATACCCCTGAAGTTAGAATTGATTTGATCTTGCTTGCAACATTGTAGAGGTGATGATATGAGTTCTTAAATTGTGTGAGTCCCTGCTGTTTTAAAAACCTCTTTGCAAAGACTACTCTCTTTGTTTTGCTTGAGGACAAGCAAAAAGGTAAGTCTGGGGATGTGATATATCATGAATTTTACCCATTTTCAGTCATGGTATATAGGTGTTTTAGGAACTATCTATGTTGTTTTGGAGTCATTTTAGCACTTTACTACAGGTTCATGGATGATTTGGAGAAAAGTGGTGATTTGGGTACATTTTGGAGATAAAATGAGAGGAAGCTCAAAGCTAACCATCGAACCAGTTCGAGGTCGACATTCAGAGTCCACCATCGATCGATGCACACTCTGTGCCATCGATCGACAACAAAGCGCGCAAAACCCAGCTGGCTTAAAACCCAAGTCAAGACATAATTACGGAAATACCCATGACGGACTTTTAACCTAGTATTTATGTGCTATGCCATTGTTCTAGGCAACACACACGCTTTCTACACTATTCTTATTCTCTAGTTTCATGAATTCCTTTATGTTATTTTCTATGAATTGCTTTTCTATGTCTGAGTAGTTCATCTTATTAGGTTTAGGGTTCAGATAGTCATGAGGGATTAGCCCAAAATATAGAACTGCTAAGTTGTCTGGATATCCATCAATTGAATTGCCTTTAATGCTTGTGTTCTAGAGTAGCTAACTAGGACTCTGTTCTTAGATAATTGGGTGCAAGCGGAAGCATGGTCCTTTGTCTGATTTAATTCACATTGTGCTAGGATTGTTAGAAACAAGCGACAGCTGATTTAGTTAAACCTAGTGAACACGTTCAAACCCGCTCGCTAAAGCTTGCTAGAAGGGACGTCGATCAACAACTCCATAGTTGCATCGAACGACGGACTGAAAGGTGTATCGAATGACAATCCATTGATAGCATCGATCGACACTTTCTCAAGACCAACAAACAACAGTTGACGTCTTAGATCTATACAATAGATATTCTAAACAATCGGAAGTTGATAGATTATTTCTTAGTTTGAGTTCTAGAATATCCAATATACAACCTTAGTCTCTATACTACTATACTCCTGATTGTATGAATAGAAACCCTAAGTCTAACGCTTTCTCATAATTGTTTACAAAACCTTAATCCAATCAACCGAACAATTTCCTTGTTTACCACTGCTATTCACTATTTCCATTATCGACTTAGATTAATTATAAACTGTTTAAGATCTTTTGTGTGCCCCAGCTCCTTGTGGATTCGATCCCTAAGTACTACAATTCGACCTATTTTTTTAGAGAGTACAAATCACTTAGGATAATTTGAGTGATATCACTTACAACTGCTGATGCACCAGTCAAGAACATTCTTGGATTGATTCAGCTGAATAAGAAAATGTTCATGTAAGTTTTTGATTATGTTAAGACTTAAAAAGACTTCTATTGTTGCTTTGCAAAATGCAAATGCAAGCGCAAACAAAATCTCAAGATTTTGTTTAGTGTTTACATTACAAGTAATAAAAGATTTTTACTTGAGGTTATTTAGAGATTGTTTCTTGCAAAATACACTTTAACCATAAACGCAAAAGCAACCAAACATTAGTGGCCGATATACGAAGTATGTACTTGTTGTCTGATTCATTGAATAGAAATTGTACTGTCTGATCCAACGAAGAAAAGGCATTGGGAAAAGCACATACATTATCACTGCAAAGCCAAATTAGACTTTGATTCATTGAAATCAAGAGTTTAGGTCATCAGTTACCATTGACATAAAAATAGATTTTTTTTTCTTTCCAATTCCTTCACTGGCAGTTTCTATATAAACCAAACAACATTTAACAAAATCCTTGTTCGAGTACTTAAAAATATGAGTTTGAAAAAAATGAAGTTTTCGAGTTCAACTAATTGTCAAAACAATTAAAGATGAAAATAAAAAAAATCATATTTTGACATAAAATAATATATTTATATACTATAAATATAATATATCTATATTATTTTGAAATAATTAAATTACATACCATATATTAATTTTTATGATAATTTTATATATGAATCATTTACTGATTTACCAATCCCATTGTTAAATGCATAAATGACAACATACAACCTTTGCAACATACTGCTTCTATATTATACTACTATTGATTTATAATCAGTTCTATCAATCAAGACCTAAGTGTAATACAGAAACACTATAGGGCTATTCTAAATATCACAATCAAAATGGGACTCATATTTTGAAAATCTATATGTATCATTTTAGTGTATGTTTAGAATAAAATAAAAATGATTTTACCATTAATGAGGGGTAAAAGGTTGTTTGAGAATGCAATGTCATTTTAAGTAATATGTCAAGGTTTTATAAGGGTAAATGTTAGGGATAATTCTCTTTTAATAGTACTAGGAAACAACCCGCGTGTCCGCGCGGAAAGAAAAGACGTTTAATTTTATATTTTAATGTTTTACTTTAAGAAATTTGTATAATGGTTCAATCATTCCTAAAAAATGTTTAACAAAAATTTTGTATTGCATAATGTTTTTATTTATTTATTATACAACAAAAAATTAGAAATAAAAAGTGTATGCAAATTAGTTGATCTAGGAAACAAACCCACTTGATTTCTTTACTAAAACATATTTAATATTAATTGAATGTATATCTTTAATAACTATTAAAAAATATTTAATATTTTTTTTTCAGTTAAGTATAAACAATTAGTTAAAATAGGATAATATAAAATATATGTAACAAATTAACTACAAATTGGTTGTTGAATTTAGAGAGAAAATAGGTAATTAAACATCAAAATAAATGTTTCAAACAAAATTGTTCATTTAAATAATATACCAATTGAAAATGGACAAATATTATGTATGTGTTTAAAAATTAATAGTTCTTAGATAGCATTGTAATATTAAGTAATGTAATCATCTTCGATTATTTTCTTTCTTTTTCTTTGTGGCCGTTTTGCTTCTTCATTTACTTATTTCTTTGCATTTAGATCTTCGTTTCGCTTTTTTTTCTATCTTTCGTTGTTTTTGATGTTTTTTGTTTTCTTGTTTTAATTTTTTTAGGAACATTAATTTTTTCTTTCCCTCCAGCTTCCTCAACAGCTTTATTTATTATTATAGGTTGTTATATATAAATGTAAGTTTGTAATTTCTTTATAATAATTTAATATTTATTTTTTATGTATTAATACCATAAATGATTAAATAAATTTTATTTAAATATTTAATTTGATTCAAATTTTGTACTCCTCGATATTAATTGGGGTGCCTGAAATTTCTGTAATAGTTAAACTAGCCGTACTTGAATTATAATTAAAGGAAGTGACTTTAACATTGAATTTGTAAATTTCCTTATAAGTTTTTTTCTGATAAGAAGGATATAATCGCGTTATCACTTGAATCATTATATGATTGTTCCTGCATATAGTAATAATAAATCTCAGTTTTTATACACTTTTGTATTTTAATTATTATAAGTACTATACTTACGTGAAATTTAATCAAGTATGTTGTTGATTTACCCATAATTCTAGTCATGTCTTTGTTGAATGTGGTTAATAATGCAGTATCTGAATTATCTTCGACAATAATTCAAGTTTATACCTATTTAAATATGTTGTGTTAATATTTTGTTAGTTATAAAAATTTAAAAACTTGATTTGTACTTAATTACCATAATAGGCCAACAATATCTAATTTTGTGCATTTTTTTCAAATAAGGTTTCCATCTTTTTTTGGGAAGTATTTTAGCAAAATGATTACAAAAAATATAATTCCATCAATTCCTTGAACTAATTTCAATAATTTTTCCTTCAGTGGTAAACTCTTTCTCCTGCAATATATGTTGTACCAAGGATTTTTTTCATATAATTATGATTATTAGAAATTTGAAAGTTAAAATAATAATAAGAGAATTAGTGCTTTCTCTACCTCAATCAAATCTTTGGCAACGAAATCTAGTATTTCTGTTATTTTGACAATGTTATCATTTGATTTTCTTAAACTGTTTTCACACCTTCACTTGTATTGGAGGTATTCTGTATTGACCACAAAACTAATTTATTATGTACTATGTATTATTTATATTTATTTATATTTTTAGAAGGTTATCTTTTTTTGAAAGATTGAATAGTACTTAAAGGATCATATTGATATATTTTGGAAGCGGACGTTGTGTTTAAGGAAATATATCCTATTATTCAGTAGTTTTTAATTTATTATTAAAAGTAAGTAATTTATGTAAATGAAATATGATATTTTTTTAGAAAACCTGAATAAGTTTTGGGATTTACACTTGTTATTATCAGAGTTACACCACATGCTACTTTATTTTCATTTGTGTTTGGTATATATCTACCGTATTGTCCCATATAGTAATACGAACTTTGCTTCCCTTGTTATTTAGTTATTATTATTGTAAGAGTTTTATTAATATTAAAACAATGTGATAGTAAAAAAAGTTTAACGTAAAACAGAGAGTAAACTCTCCCGTTAATCATTAGACCAAACATTTGATCATTTTCTTATTGTTTTATGTATGGTTCGGTTTAGTTTTGAGTCAGGCAAGTAAACACTCCAAAAAAAACTATATATATATATATTAATTTTATATTTACTGATAATGTATATTACTAATTGATGAAATGTTTAACTAACCCTTGTAGGTCTAGGTTATTCTTCTTTGTCATGTACTAGTAACTTCAGTATTTATCTTTTCTTTTCTTCAACAATAACACCAATAATATCTACATTTAAAAATATTCAAATAAGTATGCATTTAAATTTGTAAAAGTTTTGTGTATGTGGATTATTCAATTACCTCCATAATATAAACTTTTGTCTGCAATTTCCATAAGTTGATCATAATTACGGAAACTAAATTTTTCCCAATTATTAGCACATTTCCTTCTGATACCGGAGTTATTGTTGAATTTCCATTCATCCATATAAGAAATGAATGTTCTGAAATTTTATAACGTTCACCAGCCCTCCATAATTCAAAATCATTGAAGATATATATTTTGCCTTTTAAGACCTCCATAGAAAATTGATCAATGTAACGATTATAGATTGATCCCATAATGGTTATTATTTTAAAAATATTTTAAATGTTATTTTAGTGAAAAATATGGAAATATTACATTTTCATCCAAAAGTAAGAAACTCATACTTATAATTTTATTACCATTTTTAGGATTTCTTACTTCCCATAATCGAATTACTCTTCAAATAATTTTTTGTTCTCCACGTTTCATTTTGTTGTTTTCTAGAAACTTGTATGAAGTGAGTTTGATTCTATCAATATCTAAGTTGTTTTGTTAGAAAAGTTAGTGGTCTTCGTTTTCCTTTTATAGAGGGAAAATGTGGTGAACCATTGTATCCGTTAGTAATGAAAAGCTCTGTTGTATTTTAATCGCATCCCTTCATTTTATAACTATTCATTATAAAAAGTTAAAAAGTAGTTGTGTTGTAAATAAAGGGACATGTTTTTATCTTTAAGGTTGTGACTTTTCGTTAATTTAAATGAAATAGTTTTGTATAATTGGAAAGTCCAAAGTTTTGACTTATCATTCTAAAAAAGTGTTTGCATTCAAACAATAAGATAGTATTTTAAAATATGTAGCACAAGTAAAACTGATAAAGAATTAGTTACAAATGTTAAAATTGTATAATTTAAACTATAAATTAACTGTTAAGTAATTAATATTTTTTTTTTATAATTTGATTTTGTCGTTATATGATAGTCAACATATACCAATAACCATTGTTAAAATTGTTTATCAACGTAACAACTTGAAACATTTTGTTTTAAAAGTTTTTATAGTTTTATATATGCCAATGAGAAACATAACTTCCTACGTATTTGTTCAATTCATTTTAGAAAAGAGAAATTTCTTCCAAACGTGTATACTTCCTATTATCACCAATTATATTTAACAGTTATATTTAACATTTGGCTCATAATTGATGAAGATGAAAAGACACGATGTTTTATTAATATAAACAACTCTGTTTAGTTTTTATTTGTTTATTATAATATAAAAATAAAATAATTTCATTTACATATTCAGCTCTGTAACAAAAAGAGAGATGACATAGTAATACAGAAGACTTGTATAAATTTGTGCCTAACCTATTTTTTGGATTTTTAATCCTTAAAAAAGTCTTATTATGTTTAGGATATCATAAAAGTAAAAATGTATTCTCTTTGTCGTTCTGCTAGAAAAGCTTTCTTAGGTTCCTTTAATTGAGAAATAATTATGTTTCCCTTCTTTAATTTCAATTATTTTACAGAGATCTTGTATAATGCTCAAATTAGTTTTTCATATAAATTTTCGTCTCGTGGTTTCTTCTCTCTTGTGTAACCGTTTAGGGTAGTTAACCAATTTTAAGTTTAAACCGCCATTGTCTGAACTTATATATACTTTGATTCTCACACCCTTCTTCTTTTTTACGATCTCTGTTTTCTCAAGATGAGTGATTATCATCTATTCCTTGTGCAAGATATTGAATTAGGGCTGGATGAAACGCCTATTGTTTTGCCTCCAGTATTGTGCGCCCAAGCTGTGTATTTTAATCGCTTCTCCATCATTGGTTTTCTTGTTAACCAAGAAAAATAAAGTATGAGAGGGTTGATAAATCAGATGCCTTGCATTTGGGGCTTAACTGATGAAGTCATAGGTCGTATTATTGACACCAAGAAGTTCCAGGTTCTATTTAAGACAAAAGAAGCCCTTAACAGAGTTTTAAATAGAGGTCCTTGGTCATTTGCTGATTGGATGATCGTTACTAAACGTCACTGAGGATAACTTAAAGATGGTTCAATTCTGGATTCAGATAAAGGGAATCCCTCCCCATTATCTATCGAGGGCAATAATCGAATTCAATGGAGACACACTTGCTCAAGTTGTAGACGTTGAATTTGAGGACTCTTCGATCCTTACTGATTGTGTGTGGGTCTTGGTCAACTGGAACATTGACAACCCTTTGCATTTCAAACGTAACTGTCAGTTTGGTGTTGGTGAGATTTTCACGCTTTCTTTTCGTTATGATCGACTTAAAAACTTCTGCCTTTTGTGTGGAATGTTGACAAATGATGAGAAGGAATGTCCTCTTCATGTTGATGATGATACCAACAATAGGAGGTGATGATATCGCTGGTAACAATCCTTCTGGTCCTCGCATGGACAATGAAAGACATGTTACTAATGCTTTTACTATGGCAGGTATGAATGTCGGGCCATATTCATAATTTTATAAATTTTAAAAGTTTTAATAATTTTATATATGCCAATGAGAAACATAATTTTAAATCTCGTTTTATAATGTCTTTACTGAGGCAGGTATGAATGTGGGGCCATCTGGTGTTGTGTATGTTCCCATTACTGATATATCTCCAATCGATTGTGGTAAACTTGCTGAAACATACCGACATCTTAAAGCGAACTTTGATAAAAGGAAGTTTCCTTTGGGACATAAGATGGGTACAACAGGTGCTACTCATCAGCCTGGTCGCTGTGAAGAAGATTCTCCATATAATAGTTGGACAATAAATCTCTACATTTATAATTTTATATATGGCAATGAGAAACATAATTTTATATCTCGTTTTATGATGTCTTTACTATGGCAGTTATGAATGTGGGGGCAATCTGGTGTTGTATATGTTCCCATTACTGATATACCTCCAATCGATTGTGATAAACTTGCTGAAACATACCGACATCTTAAAACAAAGTTTGATAAATGAAAGTTTCCTTTGGGACATAAGATGGGTACAACAGGTGCTACTCATCAGCCTGGTTGCTGTGAAGAAGATTCTTCATAACATAGCTGGACAATAAATCCCTACGTTTATAATTACTGTATCCTTTATCATCAAGGCATAAAGAAAAACAAAACGGCCGAAGATATTTTTGTACAAATACCATTTTCCATACAAAGAATTGTTTGGTTTATCTATTCAACATGGACTATGCATCATATGTTGCTCCACTAATTTATAACCTTCATGATCATTAATTCTATCTGGCAATTCAACTGAGACAAATTTATCAATGTCATTAGAACATACATTCGCACTCCCAGCTTTTACCCAAATTAGAATATGTGCATGAGGAAGTCCTCGTTTTTTTTGAAATATATTGTATAAACAACTGCATAAATAGAAAAAAAACATTAGTAACAACAAATAATCTATAAACATACTTTAAAAAAAATAGAATGATATTAACAATAGATAATTATACATACCTCCATTGATTGGTCCAAAGAAAAAACTTTTTTAATTAAAACCATTAATTGGTCCACTTTTAATTGAAACACCCATGATTCAATATCAACCTATCATTAGCTGAACTATTACCAGATACTTTAAATATTCATCATTTTCAGCTCATTTGGGATTGGCAGTCATTGTAATAAACAAATCAGGATTTCCATAACACGATAAAGCTCACTACAAGAAAACACATGCTTAACTACGAAAATTAACGAGGAAAAACAATCCTCGTAAATTTGCGTCGAGTTTACGACGAATTTACGTGAAAAACTAAAGTCATCGTTATTTCCTCGTAACGTAACGACAAAACTGTTTCGTCGTAAAGTGGATGTAATTTTACGAGTATTTTACGAGGAAAAACTATTTCCTCGTAAATACGACGTAAACTTTGCGTGGTATTTACGAGGTAATAGTTTACGTGTATTTAGCGAGGAAATTTTTGAATCCACCAACTTTATAGGTGTTACACGTTTTTTTTTGCCCACCTAATTAATTTTCGTCGTAAATTCATAGCAAAATTACAACTACCAGATTCGAATTTTCCTATAAATATGGATGTTTGAACATCATTTTAAACACACCAACAACAAAAAACGTGAAAGAAAAAAAATGGCTGGCTCCGGGACTATTTACGAGTTGCGGAAGTGGATGTATATGCATAGAGATGCTAACGGGAGAGTGACGAAAGAATACCTTGCGGGTCTGGAGACATTTATGCATCAAGCAGATTCAACACCGCTCGCCCAAGAAAGTGGTAAGATGTTCTGTCCTTGTCGGAAATGCAACAATTCGAAACTGGCAAATCGTGAAAATGTTTGGAAGCATTTAATAAATAGAGGTTTCACGGCAAATTACTATATCTGGTTTCAACATGGAGAAGGTTTTAATTATGATCAGAATGAAGCTAGTAGTAGTAATAGCAATTTTCAGGAAAAAGAACCGGTTGATCATCATTTGCATAATGAACATAGTTACCATCAGGAGGAGATGGTAGATTATGATAGGGTTCATGATATGGTAGCTGATGCATTCGTAGCTCATGATGAAGATGAAGAACCTAATATAGATGCAAAAAAGTTTTACGAAATGTTAAACGCGGCGAATCAACCACTTTACAGTGGTTGTAGAGAAGGTCTCTCTAAATTGTCGTTAGCTGCTAGAATGATGAATATTAAAACTGATCACAATCTACCTGAAAGTTGCATGAACGAATGGGCGGACTTGTTTAAAGAGTACTTGCCGGAAGACAATGTGTCTGCTGATTCTTATTATGAGATTCAGAAACTGGTTTATAGTCTTGGGTTGCCTTCGGAGATGATAGATGTTTGCATCGACAACTGCATGATCTATTGGGGAGATGATGAGAAGCTAGAAGAATGTCGATTCTGCAAGAAGCCACGATTCAAGCCGCAAGGACGGGGACGTAATAGGGTACCGTACCAAAGGATGTGGTACCTACCAATTACAGACAGATTGAAAAGATTGTATCAATCAGAGCAGACTGCTGGAAAGATGAGATGGCATGCCGAGCATACTCAGACGGATGGTGAGATGACTCATCCATCAGATGCAAGAGCCTGGAAACATTTCAACAAAGTACATCCAGATTTCGCTAGCAATATCCGGAATGTGTATCTCGGATTATGCACAGATGGATTTAGTCCGTTCGGAATGTCAGGGAGACAATATTCATTGTGGCCAGTCTTTCTTACTCCATACAACCTGCCACCGGAGATGTGCATGCAACGGGAGTTACTATTCTTGACCATATTAATACCTGGTCCGAACCATCCAAAAAGGTCCCTGGATGTTTTCCTACAACCACTGATAAAAGAGTTGAAGGATTTGTGGTCAACAGGGGTGAGGACGTATGACTGTTCAACGAAGACGAATTTTACGATGCGAGCGATGCTTTTGTGGACCATAAGTGATTTTCCTGCCTATGGGATGTTGTCTGGATGGACTACACATGGGAGATTAGCTTGTCCATATTGTAATGGAACGACAGATGCGTTTCAACTGAAGAATGGTAGGAAGACAAGTTGGTTTGATTGTCACCGTCGATTTCTTCCCATTGGCCATCCTTACCGAAGAAACAAGAATTTGTTTAGGCACAAAAGGGTTGTGAGAGACACTCCTCCTCCATATCTAACTGGAGAACAAATTGAAGCGCAAATCGACTACTACGGAGCTAACGAAACAGTTCGTTGGGGTGGTAATTGGCATGTCCCTCGTAATATGCCAGATTCTTACGGTGTTCATCACAACTGGCACAAGAAGAGTATATTTTGGGAGTTGCCATATTGGAAGGATCTTCTTCTGCGCCACAACCTCGATGTGATGCATATAGAGAAGAATTTCTTTGAGAACATCATGAATACAATATTGAATGTCCCAGGGAAGACAAAAGACAACATAAAATCGAGGTTGGACTTGCCGGATATTTGCTCAAGAAGCGAGTTACATATTAAAAGCAATGGACAAGTTCCCGTTCCGATATTCAGATTATCTTCAGAAAAAAAGTCGGTGTTGTTCAACTGGGTGGCATCAGAAGTGAAGTTCCCCGATGGGTATGTTTCGAATCTCTCTAGATGTGTTGAAAAGGGTCAAAAGTTCTCCGGGATGAAGAGTCATGATTGTCATGTATTTATGCAACGACTACTGCCCTTTGCATTTGCGGAGCTACTTCCAACAAACGTACATGAAGCACTTGCAGGTACGTAGTGTATTATATCACAATAATTTACAAAATAATATATGACTAACAATGTGTTTAATTTTTTTTTGAATATAAAAGGCATTGGAGCATTTTTCAGGGATCTGAGCACACGCACTCTTAAAGAAGAAGTTGTGGAACAGCTTCAGGAGAACATTCCCATCTTATTGTGCAACTTGGAGAAGATATTTCCTCCCGGATTTTTTGACGTCATGGAGCATCTAGCTGTCC
Source organism: Brassica napus (assembly GCF_020379485.1). NCBI lineage: Eukaryota > Viridiplantae > Streptophyta > Magnoliopsida > Brassicales > Brassicaceae > Brassica > Brassica napus. Next base: position 36,307,244 of record NC_063448.1, read on the forward strand.
ACCTCCCATATGAGGCATTGCTTCGTGGACCTGTACATTACGGATGGATGTATCAGTATGAGCGAGCCATGAAATATTTGAAGGGAAAAGCAAAGAACCTCGCCAAAGTTGAAGGTTCTATAATTGCTGGAAGTTTGACGGAAGAAGTTTCTCACTTCACATCGTACTACTTTGCGTCAAAAGTACGTACACGGAGAAGAGCTCCAAGAAGATATGATGATGGTGGTGTTGCGCCAACATATGCAGTTGCTGGTGTTCCAGACATCTTTAGCCAGATTGGGCGACTCGGTGGGAAGTCTAAAGAGGTTTGGTGGTCGAGTGAACAAGACGCTCATAGTGCACACACCTATATTCTACTCAATTGCGAAGATCCATTGATTCGTTATTTTGAAAGGTAACATATATTGACACTTCGAAACACATATAAGTATAATTAATTGTATAATTGCGAGAGATTCATTCCTATAAAATGTGATTTTACAGCCTATTTGTTTCTCAAGTCGAAGAAACATTTCCTGGTATATCCACAAGTGACGTAGACAAAAGGAAAGATCAACACTTCATTAAGTGGTTGCGGAATCAGGTATTAACTAAAAAAAATTTCATACATTATCTGTATTTCATTAACATTCTCTTTATTTTTGCAGGTTGATTATGACGACGACGATGCAGATTATCCTAAGTGGTTACACGAAGTAATTCAATCTCCACTTGTAAAGGTCACCACATCACAGATGTATTTCACACGAGGCTATACTTTTCATACATATGACTATGGTAGACAACGGGCGACCAGTAACTATGGAATATGTGTGAAAGGGGAAACAGATTTCTACGGGATCTTGACGGAGATTATTGAAGTCGAATTTCCAGGGATACTGAAGCTGAAATGCGTCCTCTTCAAATGTGAATGGTTCGACCCCGTCGTCAACAGAGGTGTTCGGTCTAACAAATTCGGTGTAGTTGATGTCAACGGTGGACGAAGGTACAACAAATTCGAGCCTTTCATCTTAGCTTCACAAGCAGACCAAGTTAGCTTCCTTCCATACCCTCGGATGAGAGATTCAGGTATAAATTGGTTAGCAGTAATCAAAGTTACACCTCGAGGACGAATCATCAGTGGAGAAGAACCACCATTGCAAGAAGAACAGATAAATGAAGTTGAGGAACCTGAACAAGAAATTGATGATATCCTTCTCATTGATCCGCTTAATCACGAGTACGAAGATCTTACCGATGATGCCACAGACGAAGCTGTTGAAGACGAGTTTAATGAAAATGATGATGTTTCTAGTGATGACGAGAATGTCGATATATCCGATTGATGTATTTGTTTTATGAATAAGATGAGGGAGTTTGTTTTATGAATAAGATAATGTGGGGTTTGTTTTATGAATAAGGTAATGTGGGAGTTTGTTTTATGAATAAGCAAATGTGGGAATTGTGGTTTGGAATGAAAATAAAGATGGGGTTTGAAATATATGAAGTAGAAAATAAGGAATATGGGGTTTGGGGTTTCGGATTTCGAGTTTTGGATTCTAGGGATTTAAACATAACACTCGTTAATTCCACGTAAGCTTAAATTGTCGTAAAGTCCTCGTATTCCAACGCGTAAATAACGACGAAGGACTCGTTAATTCCACGTAGGACTAAATCGTCGTAAATACCACGTAGGATGAATTCGTCGTAAAAACCACGTAGGATGAAATCGTCGTAAATATAACGTAATACAACGAGGAAATAACGACGAAACCTAAAAATAAATATGGGGTTTGGAATATATGAAGTAGAAAATAAGGAATATGGGGTTTGGGGTTTGGGGTTTCGGGTTTCGGGTTTCGGGTTTGGGGTTTGGGGTTTCGGGTTTTGGGGTTCCGGGTTTTGGATTTCGGGTTTCGGGTTTCGGGTTTTTGGTTTCGGGTTTGGGGTTTCGGGTTTAGGTGTTCGGGGTTTGGAGTTTCGGGTTTTGGATTTCGGGTTTCGGGTTTCGGGTTTCGGGTTTCGGATTTCGGGTTTCGGGTTTCGGGGTTTTCGGGTTTCGGGTTTCGGGTTTCGGGTTCTAGGGATTTAACCATAACACTCGTTAAAAATAACGACGAAACTTAAAATTAAATATGGGGTTTGGAATATATGAAGTAGAAAATTAAAGATGGGGGTTTGGGTTTCGGGTTTCGGGTTTGGGGGTTGGGGTTTGGGGTTTCGGGTATGGGGTTTCGGGTTTCGGGTTTCGGGTTTGGGTTTCGGGTTTCGGATTCTAGGGATTTAAACATAACACTCGTTAATTCCACGTAAGCACAAATCGTCGTAAAGTCCTCGTAGTATGAAATCGTCGTAACTACCACGTAAAATGATTTAAACAAAACACTCGTTAATTCCACGTAAGCAGAAATCGTCGTAAAGACCACGTAAATGGATTTATACATAAACCCGTTAATTCCACGTAAGTACAAATCGTCGTAAATATCTCGTAGTGTACAAACTTGAAAAAAAAAGGAAAAGGAGAGAAATACCAGATTAACATGTGGCAAGACTTCCAGCAATTATAATACGTAAGTCTCGCCCACATGAATTCTAATATCTTCTCCTTTTCCTATTTTTTTCAAATATTTATAATTTGAATAGGATTTTTTTGAGGATTGTGATTTGAGATAAGGTGTGATTTGAGAGTTTGTGTGTGGTTTGAGAGTGAGAGTTGTGGGTATATTTATAGGAAAGCAAGCCTCGTTAATTCCTTGTAAGGTAAATCGTCGTTAATACCTCGTATAAAAAAATACGGGCCTTTGTGATTCCTCGCAATTTCCTCGTAAAAAAAAAGACGGGCCTTTGTAACTGCTCGCTATTTCGTCGTAAACTTACGAGGAATTTGCGACGATATGTAATCTTATATATACACCCGAGCGCTCACTCTTTCTTTCCTCTCTACTTCCTCTCTACTTCCTCTCCATTTCGTAGCAATGGTTAGCCTCTCTGATTCCTCTCTAATTTGGTTAGTTTATGATAGATTAGGTGGTTAGTATAGGGAATTTAGATAGGTTTGCGGATTTTATGTTGTTTAGTGTTGATTATGTGGATAATGTTGGGAAATATATTGTTGATGTTAATTTTAAAAATTTCATTTTTTTTCCAGGTTCGAAAAGGAAGACTTACTGCCCATTACAGAGAGATCTTCGGTGAGACGGGTAGTCGTTTAGACCCGGCCTCTTCTTCCGCTCCCAGTTCTTCGGGCCAGGAGACTGTCCCCGAGACTCAGTACACTCAGAGAGTCTCTGGGTCTACTTCTTCTACTGCACCATCGGCTCCTCATGTGCCTCCTCCGATGCCTCCTTCTGTGCCTCCTCCGATGGCACCTCCGATGGCCGCCGATATTCATCCTGATATTATGGTGCCTCCGAGTGCTCCTTACTCGCAGTACACTGTAGAGGACATTCTCAGTCTGCCAGGCAGAGAAGGTTTACCAGTCATCGACCCAGACCGACCGGACGGAACTTTGTGGTATGTTGCATTAATTTTTTTTTAATTCGTTTAAATTTCTTTTATAACATTAAAAAATAATTTATATTTTAAATTTGTATTTTCCAGGTGGGGGGTTGACGGATGTCTTGCATCGGACGTAACCGACACGATCAAGGGTTACTTCTCCATGCCACATCCAAACTGGAGTAAGACGCCTCACTACGTCAGAAAGACGTGGTTCAAAATTTACGCTGTAAGTTTCTATTAATTAATTATATATACTTTAATTTTTTCATGATTTATATATATACTTTCTAAAAAACTAATTGTTAATTTATTTTTCCAACAGCAAAAATATACTTGGGCCTTGGGGATCACTGAGAGGGTGAGGAAGAAGTTTAACGCGAAGGCAAAAGTTCGCTTGTTGGACACGGTCTCCAACTGGAAGGGTGACTGGATCGTGAAGGGGTATGAGCGTGGCAAACCCGCTGAGCTCACCACAGATGTGTGGGATGGCCTCATCTGTTATTGGCGCCTTCCTGATTCCATTAGAATCGCCCAGGCTTGCTCTAACTCCCGTAACACGGTCGATGAGCACGGGAACGGGCCGATGCTTCACACTACGGGCCAAAAACCCCACGCCGGTGTCCGTTTGAAAATGGTAATTAAATATTTTATTAAATAATTTTTTTAATATATATATTAATTTATTCTAACTTTCTTAACTGTTTTTTAGGCCAAAGAGACGGGACATCTCCCTTCTCTTATGGAACTTTACGAGAGGACCCACAAGAACAAGGCGGGCGTATTTGTAGATGGCAAGTCCGAGCAAATCTACAACGACGTAGTTGCTCGGGTTGAAGACCGCCAGACTCAGCTGACCCAGCAGTCTACCGACGGATTACCCGTCACCTTATCCACACTTGACGTGGATAAGATTTACGAGGAGGTAAATTTTCAAAAAAATTAATTTTTTATTATTCATTTAATTTAACTTAAAATTTTTACTTACAATATTTATTTTTTGTTTTTAAGGTTGTCCCTAAAAAAAAGGGACGGACGTTGGGTATTGGTTCCGTCAACGATGTTCCGAGAGCGACATCGTCTTATGGTCAGCGACGGGATGATGAAGTCACTGAGCTGCGTAGAGAGTCCGCTCAGCTGCGTAACGAGTTGACCGCGACAAAATCTCGTATGGGTGGAGTCGAGGGTTTCTTGGACGTTATTGCGGCCACAAATCCGGAATGGGAGTCCATGTTGAGGAACATGCGACAACAACATCCCATTCAAGGCGAGTCATCCCACGTACATAACGAGGCGGATGTTACGAGGAGGAGTGATGAATTCTACCGGGCGATGAACGACCCTTAGTTTTTTTTTGGTTGTTGTATTATATAAATTCAAAACTTATTTATATATAAAATATTTTCATTTTGATTTATTTTTATTTTAATTTTTAATTTATTATTAAATTAAATAATTTTAATTATTTTTTAATTATATTTTTAAATTCTGTAAAAATAATAAAAACGAAGTAAATTCGTAGCTAATGTACGACCTCTTTACGTGGAAACCTTACGAGGAAATGACGAGAAACAATTAACGACTATTTTACGAGGAAACATTTGCGAGGAAATAACGAGGAAAAGTTTACGAGTATTTTACGAGGAAATCGTTTCGTGTTTGTTACGTGTATTTTGCGAGGAAACTCTTTCAAGATATTTACATGTAGGTTACGAAGAACTCATTTCGAGGTATTTACGAGGAATTGTAGCGACGTTTTTGCGTGGAATATTGACGTGGTCTTTACGACGAATCGCCCTACTTCATCTTTACGACGAAATATATTCCTCGCTAACACTACAAGAAAACATAATCTTAACGAGGGCGGTTTTCCTCGTTATTTCGTCGTAAAAGAGGCTTTACGACGAATTAGCGAGGAAACGCGTTTGCTCGTTACACGTCCGTCGTAACACATATTTCCTCGCTAATTCGTCGTAACTTAGCGAGGAATATATTTCGTCGTAAAGACGAAGTAGAACGATTCGTCGTAAAGACGTCGCTACAATTCCTCGTAAGGACGTCGCTACAATTCCTCGTAAATAACTCGAAAACAGTTCCTCGTAATCTACACGTAAATACCTTGAAAGATTTTCCTCGCAAAATACACGTAACAACCACGAAATGATTTCCTCGTAAAATGGTCGTAAACATTTCCTCGTTATTTCCTCGTAAATACTTCCTCGTAAAATACTCGTAAACTGTTTCTCGTCATTTCCTCGTAAGATTTCCACGTAAAGAGGTCGTACATTAGCTACGAATTTACTTCGTTTTTATTATTTTACAGAATTTTAAAATATAATAAAAAAATAATTAAAATTATTTAATTTAATAATAAATTAAAATTCAAAATAAAAATAAATTCATATGAAAATATTTTATAAATAAATAAGTTTTGAATTTATATAATACAACAACAAAAAAAAACTAAGGGTCGTTCATCGCCCGGTAGAATTCATCACTCCTCCTCGTAACATCCGCCTCGTTATGTACGTCGCCGGATGACTCGCCATGAATGGGATGTTGTTGTCGCATGTTCCTCAACATGGACTCCCATTCCGGATTTGTGGCCGCAATAACGTCTAAGAAGCCCTCGACTCCACCCATACGAGATTTTGTCGCGGTCAACTCGTTACGCAGCTGAGCGGACTCTCTACGCAGCTCCGTGACTTCATCATCCCGTCGCTGACCATAAGACGATGTCGCTCTCGGAACATCGTTGACGGAACCAATACCCAATGTCCGTCCCTTTTTTTTAGGGACAACCTTAAAAACAAAAAAATAAATATTGTAAGTAAATATTTAAAGTTAAATTAAATGAATAATTAAAAATTAATTTTTTTGAAAATTTACCTCCTCGTAAATCTTATCCACTTCAAGTGTGGATAAGGTGACGGGTAATCCGTCGGTAGACTGCTGGGTCAGCTGAGTCTGGCGGTCTTCAACCCGAGCAACTACGTCGTTGTAGATTTGCTCGGACTTGCCATCTACAAATACGCCCGCCTTGTTCTTGTGGGTCCTCTCGTAAAGTTCCATAAGAGACGGGAGATGTCCCGTCTCTTTGGCCTAAAAAACAGTTAAGAAAGTTAGAATAAATTAATATAATTATTAAAAAAATTATTTAATAAAATATTTAATTACCATTTCCAAACGGACACCGGCGTGGGGTTTTTGGCCCGTAGTGTGAAGCATCGGCCCGTTCCCGTGCTCATCGACCGTGTTACGGGAGTTAGAGCAAGCCTGGGCGATTCTAATCGAATCAGGAAGGCGCCAATAACGGATGAGGCCATCCCACACGTCCGTGGTGAGCTCAGCGGGTTTGCCACGCTCATACCCCTTCACGATCCAGTCACCCTTCCAGTTGGAGACCGTGTCCAACAAGCGAACTTTCGCTTTCGCGTTAAACTTCTTCCTCACCCTCTCAGTGATCCCCAAAGCCCAATTATATTTTTGCTGTTGGAAAAAATAAATTAACAATTAGTTTTTTAGAAAGTATATATATAAATCATGAAAAAATTAAAAAATATATAATTAATTAATAGAAACTTACAGCGTAAATTTTGAACCACGTCTTTCTGACGTAGTGAGGCGTCTTACTCCAGTTTGGATGTGCCATGGAGAAGTAACCCTTGATCGTGTCGGTTACGTCCGATGCAAGACATCCGTCAACCCCCCACCTGGAAAATACAAATTTAAAATATAAATTATTTTTTAATGTTATAAAAGATATTTAAACGAATTAAAAAAATTAATGCAACATACCACAACGTTCCGTCCGGTCGGTCTGGGTCGATGACTGGTAAACCTTCTCTGCCTGGCAGACTGAGAATGTCCTCTACCGTGTACTGCGAGTAAGGAGCACTCGGAGGCACCATCAGATCAGGATGAATATCAGCGACCATCGGAGGTGCCATCGGAGGAGGCACAGGAGGAGGCATCGGAGGAGGCACATGAGGAGCCGATGGTGCACTAGAAGAAGTAGACCCAGAGACTCTCTGAGTGTACTGAGTCTCGGGGACAGTCTCCTGGCCCGAAGAACTGGGAGCGGAAGAAGAGGCCGGGTCTAAACGACTACCCGGCTCACCGAAGATCTCTCTGTAATGGGCAGTAAGTCTTCCTTTTCGAACCTGGAAAAAAAAATGAAATTTTTAAAATTAACATCAACAATATATTTTCCAACATTATCCACCTAATCAACACTAAATAACATAAAATCCGCAAACCTATCTAAATTCCCTATACTAACCACCTAATATATCCTAAACTAACCAAATTAGAGAGGAATCAGAGAGGCTTACCATTGCTACGAAATGGAGAGGAAGTAGAGAGGAAGTAGAGAGGAAAGAAAGAGTGAGCGGTCGGGTGTATATATAAGATTACATATCGTCGCAAATTCGTCGTAAATTTACGACGAAATAGCGAGCAGTTACAAAGGCCCGTGTTTTTTTTTACGAGGAAATGGCGAGGAATCACAAAGGCCCGTGTTTTTCTTTACGTGTACTTTACGACGATTTTGCTTACGTGGAATTAACGTGATTTATGTTTAAATCTTTTTACGTGGTCTTTACGACGATTTCATCCTACGTGGAATTAACGAGGGTTATGTTTAAATCCCTAGAACCCCAAACCCGAAACCCGAAACCCGAAACCCCAAACCCCAAACCCCAAACCCGAAACCCCAAACCCGAAACCCGAAACCCCAACCCCGAAACCCGAAACCCCAAACCCCAAACCCGAAACCCGAAACCCCAAACCCGAAACCCCAAACCCCATATTCCTTATTTTCTACTTCATATATTCCAAACCCCCATCTTTAATTTTCTACTTCATATATTCCAAACCCCAAACCCGAAACCCGAAACCCGAAACCCGAAACCACAACCCCGAAACCCGAAACCCAAAACCCGAAACCCCAAACCCGAAACCCGAAACTCGAAACCCCAAACCCGAAACCCCAACCCCGAAACCCGAAACCCGAAACCCGAAACCCCAAACCCGGAACCCGAAACCCCAAACCCGAAACCCGAAACCCGAAACCCAAATCCCCATCTTTAATTTTCTACTTCATATATTCCAAACCCCCATCTTTAATTTTCTACTTCATATATCCCTAGAACCCCAAACCCGAAACCTAAAACCCGAAACCCCAAACCCCATATTCCTTATTTTCTACTTCATATATTCCAAACCCCCATCTTTAATTTTCTACTTCATATATTCCAAACCCCATATTTAATTTTAGGTTTCGTCGTTATTTCCTCGTTGTCTTACGTGGACTTTACGACGATTTTATGCTACGTGGACTTTACGACGATTTCATCCTGCGTGGACTTTACGACGATTTGTGCTTACGTGGAATTAACGAGTGTTATGTTTAAATCCCTAGAATCAGAAACCCGAAACCCGAAACCCCAACCCCCAAACCCCATACCCTAAACCCGAAACCCCAAACCCGAAACCCGAAACCCCAACCCCGAAACCCGAAACCCCAAACCCGAAACCCCAAACCCGAAACCCGAAACCCCAAACCCGAAACCCCAAACCCCATATTCCTTATTTTCTACTTCATATATTCCAAACCCCCATCTTTAATTTTCTACTTCATATATTCCAAACCCCAAACCCGAAACCCGAAACCCGAAACCCGAAACCCGAAACCCGAAACCCGAAACCCCAACCCCGAAACCCGAAACCCAAAACCCGAAACCCCAAACCCGAAACCCGAAACCCGAAACTCGAAACCCCAAACCCGAAACCCCAACCCCGAAACCCCAACCCCGAAACCCGAAACCCGAAACCCGAAACCCGAAACCCGAAACCCCAAACCCGGAACCCGAAACCCCAAACCCGAAACCCCAAACCCGAAACCCGAAACCCAAATCCCCATCTTTAATTTTCTACTTCATATATTCCAAACCCCCATCTTTAATTTTCTACTTCATATATCCCTAGAACCCCAAACCCCATATTTAATTTTAGGTTTCGTCGTTATTTCCTCGTTGTCTTACGTGGACTTTACGACGATTTAATCCTGCGTGGACTTTACGACGATTTCATCCTACGTGGACTTTACGACGATTTCATCCTGCGTGGACTTTACGACGATTTCATCCTGCGTGGACTTTACGACGATTTGTGCTTACGTGGAATTAACGAGTGTTATGTTTAAATCCCTAGAATCAGAAACCCGAAACCCGAAACCCCAACCCCCAAACCCCATACCCTAAACCCGAAACCCCAAACCCGAAACCCGAAACCCCAAACCCGAAACCCCAAACCCGAAACCCGAAACCCGAAACCCGAAACCCAAACCCCCATCTTTAATTTTCTACTTCATATATTCCAAACCCCCATCTTTAATTTTCTACTTCATATATCCCTAGAACCCCAAACCCCGAAACCCGAAAGCCCAAACCCGAAACCCAAAACCCAAAACCCGAAACCAAAAACCCGAAACCCCATATTCCTTATTTTCTACTTCATATATTCCAAACTCCATCTTTATTTCCATTCCAAACCACAATATCCCACATTTGCTTATTCATAAAACAAACTCCCAGCATTACCTTATTCATAAAACAAACCCCACATTATCTTATTCATAAAACAAACTCCCTCATCTTATTCATAAAACAAATACATCAATCGGATACATCGACATTCTCGTCATCACTAGAAACATCATCATTTTCATTAAACTCGTCTTCAACAGCTTCGTCTGTGGCATCATCGGTAAGATCTTCGTACTCGTGATTATGCGGATCAATGAGAAGGATGTCATCAATTTCTTGTTCAGGTTCCTCGACTTCATTTATCTGTTCTTCTTGCAATGGTGGTTCTTCTCCACTGATGATTCGTCCTCGAGGTGTAACTTTGATCACTGCTAACCAATTTATACCTGAATCTCTCATCCGAGGGTATGGAAGGAAGCTAACTTGGTCTGCTTGTGAAGCTAAGATGAAAGGCTCGAATTTGTTGTACCTTCGTCCACCGTTGACATCAACTACACCGAATTTGTTAGACCGAACACCTCTGTTGACGACGGGGTCGAACCATTCACATTTGAAGAGGACGCATTTCAGCTTCAGTATCCCTGGAAATTCGACTTCAATAATCTCCGTCAAGATCCCGTAGAAATCTGTTTCCCCTTTCACACATATTCCATAGTTACTGGTCGCCCGCTGTCTACCATAGTCATATGTATGAAAAGTATAGCCTCGTGTGAAATACATCTGTGATGTGGTGACCTTTACAAGTGGAGATTGAATTACTTCGTGTAACCACTTAGGATAATCTGCATCGTCGTCGTCATAATCAACCTGCAAAAATAAAGAGAATGTTAATGAAATACAGATAATGTATGAAAAAAAGTTTTAGTTAATACCTGATTCCGCAACCACTTAATGAAGTGTTGATCTTTCCTTTTGTCTACGTCACTTGTGGATATACCAGGAAATGTTTCTTCGACTTGAGAAACAAATAGGCTGTAAAATCACATTTTATAGGAATGAATCTCTCGCAATTATACAATTAATTATACTTATATGTGTTTCGAAGTGTCAATATATGTTACCTTTCAAAATAACGCATCAATGGATCTTCGCAATTGAGTAGAATATAGGTGTGTGCACTATGAGCGTCTTCTTCACTCGACCACCAAACCTCTTTACACTTCCCACCGAGTCGCCCAATCTGGCTAAAGATGTCTGGAACACCAGCAACTGCATATGTTGGCGCAACACCACCATCATCATATCTTCTTGGAGCTCTTCTCCGTGTACGTACTTTTGACGCAAAGTAGTACGATGTGAAGTGAGAAACTTCTTCCGTCAAACTTCCAGCAATTATAGAACCTTCAACTTTGGCGAGGTTCTTTGCTTTTCCCTTCAAATATTTCATGGCTCGCTCATACTGATACATCCATCCGTAATGTACAGGTCCACGAAGCAATGCCTCATATGGGAGGTGGACAGCTAGATGCTCCATGACGTCAAAAAATCCGGGAGGAAATATCTTCTCCAAGTTGCACAATAAGATGGGAATGTTCTCCTGAAGCTGTTCCACAACTTCTTCTTTAAGAGTGCGTGTGCTCAGATCCCTGAAAAATGCTCCAATGCCTTTTATATTCAAAAAAAATTAAACACATTGTTAGTCATATATTATTTTGTAAATTATTGTGATATAATACACTACGTACCTGCAAGTGCTTCATGTACGTTTGTTGGAAGTAGCTCCGCAAATGCAAAGGGCAGTAGTCGTTGCATAAATACATGACAATCATGACTCTTCATCCCGGAGAACTTTTGACCCTTTTCAACACATCTAGAGAGATTCGAAACATACCCATCGGGGAACTTCACTTCTGATGCCACCCAGTTGAACAACACCGACTTTTTTTCTGAAGATAATCTGAATATCGGAACGGGAACTTGTCCATTGCTTTTAATATGTAACTCGCTTCTTGAGCAAATATCCGGCAAGTCCAACCTCGATTTTATGTTGTCTTTTGTCTTCCCTGGGACATTCAATATTGTATTCATGATGTTCTCAAAGAAATTCTTCTCTATATGCATCACATCGAGGTTGTGGCGCAGAAGAAGATCCTTCCAATATGGCAACTCCCAAAATATACTCTTCTTGTGCCAGTTGTGATGAACACCGTAAGAATCTGGCATATTACGAGGGACATGCCAATTACCACCCCAACGAACTGTTTCGTTAGCTCCGTAGTAGTCGATTTGCGCTTCAATTTGTTCTCCAGTTAGATATGGAGGAGGAGTGTCTCTCACAACCCTTTTGTGCCTAAACAAATTCTTGTTTCTTCGGTAAGGATGGCCAATGGGAAGAAATCGACGGTGACAATCAAACCAACTTGTCTTCCTACCATTCTTCAGTTGAAACGCATCTGTCGTTCCATTACAATATGGACAAGCTAATCTCCCATGTGTAGTCCATCCAGACAACATCCCATAGGCAGGGAAATCACTTATGGTCCACAAAAGCATCGCTCGCATCGTAAAATTCGTCTTCGTTGAACAGTCATACGTCCTCACCCCTGTTGACCACAAATCCTTCAACTCTTTTATCAGTGGTTGTAGGAAAACATCCAGGGACCTTTTTGGATGGTTCGGACCAGGTATTAATATGGTCAAGAATAGTAACTCCCGTTGCATGCACATCTCCGGTGGCAGGTTGTATGGAGTAAGAAAGACTGGCCACAATGAATATTGTCTCCCTGACATTCCGAACGGACTAAATCCATCTGTGCATAATCCGAGATACACATTCCGGATATTGCTAGCGAAATCTGGATGTACTTTGTTGAAATGTTTCCAGGCTCTTGCATCTGATGGATGAGTCATCTCACCATCCGTCTGAGTATGCTCGGCATGCCATCTCATCTTTCCAGCAGTCTGCTCTGATTGATACAATCTTTTCAATCTGTCTGTAATTGGTAGGTACCACATCCTTTGGTATGGTACCCTATTACGTCCCCGTCCTTGCGGCTTGAATCGTGGCTTCTTGCAGAATCGACATTCTTCTAGCTTCTCATCATCTCCCCAATAGATCATGCAGTTGTCGATGCAAACATCTATCATCTCAGAAGGCAACCCAAGACTATAAACCAGTTTCTGAATCTCATAATAAGAATCAGCAGACACATTGTCTTCCGGCAAATACTCTTTAAACAAGTCCGCCCATTCGTTCATGCAACTTTCAGGTAGATTGTGATCAGTTTTAATATTCATCATTCTAGCAGCTAACGACAATTTAGAGAGACCTTCTCTACAACCACTGTAAAGTGGTTGATTCGCCGCGTTTAACATTTCGTAAAACTTTTTTGCATCTATATTAGGTTCTTCATCTCCATCATGAGCTACGAATGCATCAGCTACCATATCATGAACCCTATCATAATCTACCATCTCCTCTTGCTGGTAACTATGTTCATTATGCAAATGATGATCAACCGGTTCTTTTTCCTGAAAATTGCTATTACTACTACTAGCTTCATTCTGATCATAATTAAAACCTTCTCCATGTTGAAACCAGATATAGTAATTTGCCGTGAAACCTCTATTTATTAAATGCTTCCAAACATTTTCACGGTTTGCCAGTTTCGAATTGTTGCATTTCCGACAAGGACAGAACATCTTACCACTTTCTTGGGCGAGCGGTGTTGAATCTGCTTGATGCATAAATGTCTCCAGACCCGCAAGGTATTCTTTCGTCACTCTCCCGTTAGCATCTCTATGCATATACATCCACTTCCGCAACTCGTAAATATTCCCGGAGCCAGCCATTTTTTTTTCTTTCACGTTTTTTGTTGTTGGTGTGTTTAAAATGATGTTTAAACATCCATATTTATAGGAAAATTCGAATCTGGTAGTTGTAATTTTGCTATGAATTTACGACGAAAATTAATTAGGTGGGCAAAAAAAACGTGTAACACCTATAAAGTTGGTGGATTCAAAAATTTCCTCGCTAAATACACGTAAACTATTCCCTCGTAAATACCACGCAAAGTTTACGTCGTATTTACGAGGAAATAGTTTTTCCTCGTAAAATACTCGTAAAGTTACATTCACTTTACGACGAAACAGTTTTGTCGTTACGTTACGAGGAAATAACGATGACTTTAGTTTTTCACGTAAATTCGTCGTAAACTCGACGCAAATTTACGAGGATTGTTTTTCCTCGTTAATTTTCGTCGTTAAGCATGTGTTTTCTTGTAGTGTAAGTTACGACGAATTAGCGAGGAAATATGTGTTACGACGGACGAGTAACGAGCAAACGCGCTTCCTCGCTATTTCGTCGTAAAGCCTCTTTTACGACGAAATAACGAGGAAAACCACCCTCGTTAAGGTGATGTTTTCTTGTAGTGTAAGTGTCATTGCATCTTGATATTTTTCAGCCATATATCTTGGACTACCTGTAATTGATGATGGCAATACAATTCTTTTTTCGCAGACTTATGGGGTCATGATCTCTTCTAGATAGAGCATTTTTTTTACATTATTATATGCATCAGCTCTTATTGATTTATGAGTTTAATAAATGTAAGACGACTTGCTTCAATAGAAGTAAAAGCATCTACTACATATTGATAAAATAATCTAACCCTACGGGTAATAGTAGATGCTTCGGTATTTCTATTCTGAATACGATACATATAGTATTCTGCAATTTAAAAAACCCATTATTTTGATTTTATTGCGATTTTTGGACATATGGTATTCCATCATAAAATCCAATTTATCCATATGGAAATAATAAGGGATACTACAAAGACATATGGTAGCCAAAATTCTTTGCAAATTACCAGTTTTATGTTGAACTTAAACATCCCGTTCATCCACAGTTGAAGAAAAATCTCCAATTATTATGCTAAATATTTCATTAGCTGATGGTAATTCATATTGTCTTTTCCGTTTACCATATCCTACCATATGAATTTTCAATTCCGCTGTATCACCACTTTCATATTTGTCTCTAGCTTTTCTAAAAATCGTTGCCATGACATTATTTTCATCAAGCATTTTTATTAGTGATAGATAATATTTGTGTATCTACTGATTCTTTTCCTTCTCGTTCATGACTGAAAGTCTATTTTTTATTTCATTAGATGTGTCGAATATATACATTTGTAGAAATTTGGTTCTCCCACCATTAAGTGGTAAAAGTGATCCTATACTATGATCATTTTCACCATGAACCTTAAAGCAAAAAGGACCACCAGAATTTAGTATTGAATAATCTATGTCACCACCCATAGAACACATAGACAATAAAGAATTAAATACTTTAATATTGTTCCTAAATGAAAGATCACATAACAGATTTTTCAATACTATTGGCAGATCCTGAATCTTGAGTAATTTAATGCGACCTTGTTTACAAAATATAGTAAATAACGGAGGTTTGGTTATTCGATCTTTTTCAGTACTTTCAGCAAGCCATACAGAAGCATTACAATCACCGCAACACATAGTTGTTTTTTTGTTGATTATTACTTTTGATCATTGTCTCCATATCTATTTTAAAATTATTGAAATTTATTATTACTGAACTAAAATTTTAAAAATATTTAAATCATTAAATTTAGTTTTTTTTATCGCGTCAAAATAAATTACTTTACATAAAACACATCCAATATATTTTCTAACATTGTAAAAATATCAACAAATAATTCATTAATACCTCTTTGTGTTTCTTTATATTCGTCATATTTTCATTTTCATGAATCTACTAAAAAGTATTGATTAAATAATATTTTAATAGATAAATATGAACAAAAAACAATTAAACAAACCTTTAGACAATTTCAACATATATGTTTGTTTCTCAATTTTATCAGCTATTTTCATATCCATAACCATATCAACACAATCTGTACAAATAATGAAGAAAAGATTATTGATATTTAATATAAAATGCAAAAGATTAAAAATATATATATATTAAATCAAATAAAGTTAATTATTACTTGTGTCACTTGTTTTTAAGGGTAGTCCTGCACTAAAATATTAAATTAAATTTGTTTACTTCATTAAGGAAAATTTATTAAATTCCTAAAAATCTTTTCACCTTGCTCATTATAAAATTTTGGTAACATAAATTTCTCATGTGTAATAAAACTATTGGAATTAGTTTTTTTGAAAACCTGGCATTTTCTGTAATTCAAGTGCTTTAAAAAAATAACATAAAATATCATCATTGTTGACTTTTGCATCACTGATAATATATCAACAATTCAATAGCAAACACTCACTAGTTGCTATTGTTAATCTATATTCATCATCATCATTGTTGACTTTTGCATCTATAAATTTAGAAGAAGATACCAAAAACCATACCTTAACAATAATTAAAAAGATGAAAGAATGAGAAACAAGATGTAAGAATAATTTTGCTGTAAAAACTTCAATATATAGATCCTTAAAAGATACATATAAAGCTACTTTAGAGGTATGTGTTGTTTCAAAAGGAAACCTTTCAAAGAAGAGTTACGATCAAATAATACATTCAAACAAAAAAATATTTTAAGACCATTAGATAAAAAAATTCAATTATGACCATCACATCGTAATTCTTCAGATTTTTTAAAAATCTAATATAGTTATAAGAATGTATGTTTGTCAAAGTATGTGTTGTTTAAATAATGAAAATGTATGTTTTTTAAGGGATGTGTTTTAAAAAAAAATTGTTCTAAGAATTATAAAAAGGCATGTATGTCCAAGGATGTGTTGTTTAGATCATGAAAATGTATGATTATTAAAGGATGTGTTGTTTAAAAAGATAAATGTTCAATGAAGAGTTGCCAAATATAAATTTTTGATGACTTCAGCAAAAGTATTATATATGACCCTTAAATCATAAAAAAAAAGATAATTATGACCATTGGATTAGTGTGTTGTTTAAATAATGAAAATGTGTGTCTTTTAAGGGATGTGTTTTTTAAAAAGATAATTGTTCTAAGAATTATAAAAAGGCATGTATGTCCACGGATGTGTTGTTTAGATAACGAAAATGTATGATTCTTAAAGGATGTGTTGTTTAAAAAGATAGATGTTCAATGAAGAGTTGCCAAATATATTTTTTGATGACATCAGCAAAAGTATTATATGACCCTTATTTCATAAAAAAAATTACGACCATTGGATTAGAATTTTTTTTTACTATAAAAAAAGATGATGTCAGCAAGTACAAAAATTCAGTTTGCTATTATATATAGATTGATATTTGAAGAATAAAAGTTTTGATGCATACGTATATGTCATAACACATATGTAACATTTTATCATATCTTCAATTTTAGTGTAGTTGCTATGTGAAAGGATGTATCAATATAATAGTAAACATAATATTTTTGTATGAACGAAAACGTTTGAGTTTTTTTCTCCCACGCGACATTGAGAAGAATAAAATACACTTTCTCTAATAAATATTTGTGATATATTTTGTCAAAAAGGTTGACGTCAAACTACATATATGCTTGACTCAGTCAAAAAATTTCGAAGAAAAATTTCTAGTCGTAAAACTCTTAAGAATATCTAAAGAAAATGACTAGAATACAACGTGACTTCAGACTAAGAATTACCTAACTTGTAGATCCAAGATCAGACTCTAACCCTTCTTACTACAGATTTAGAAGACTCACGAGTGAAGAACCAAATAAAATTGGAGCTTCGTTTCCTTCTCTTAAAGTGTATATCGGTGCTTCGCTTGTTAGATTCTCTATAAGAAAATCATGCTTAAGAAATTTCTGTTAAGGCAGAGGATCTATAGGAACAATTTTGTAGTTTTGCTACATTAATATAAGCTGAATGAATGTAAGTACCTTTCTAATGGATAAAAAACTACTACTTCTTAGGGTCAACTTGTTGCCCGACCCGGATATATATTTCAGTGTGACGATCAAAGAATGAAGATATCTTCAGTGATTTGATCATCTTCAGTGAAGCTGAAGATCGTTGTAACCTATACGAGGTTATAAAGGAAAGAAAGAAGAGCCTTGGTAAATACTCGAGACGTGGGATAATATAACATGAATATGGCTTATTAAAATCAAAACCATATGTTACATTTTATATTTTCTGGTAAGATGAGCAACATCTACAAGACAATCAACGATTAACAAAACCCTCCATAAAATACATACGATAATATTTAAAAGTTTTTCACTTATTCTAGGTACAATTTTAGTGGATAGCTCAAAACAAAAACCAAACGGAAAGCTCGAAAAATGACAATAATGTGACAGTTTGAAAGTCAACTCGACTCGTGGGAACTACCCAAGCTCAATTATTTATTATCAAGCAAGACGAACCTTTAGATGACGTCAGATAAGGGTTAAATGATACTTACATCTTTATATATCAGGTAAAAAAATTAGTTGTATCATTAAAGATGATGCTTGGCATTCATGTGTCTTCATGTACTACCATTTTAGTTAGACCGATCCCAACACTGAGAGGAACAAAAGAAATATACAATACGAAGATGAGATCAGAGTTACTGCAAAAATAAAAATACATTAGTAACATATTTTTTAAGTGGATATCCAAGTACCTGATTTAAAAATGTGAGTCATTTGTAAGAGTTAAATTAGGTTGAAGAAAACAAAGAGTAACATTTGGTTGCAGGTTACAATAGTTATAATTGATATTGTTATTAGGTTGCCATTGAAGTTACTGCATCAAACTTACATTACATACAAATAAGGCAACTAATGAGATCAAGAACGTTACCTGAATGTTCCCCAATTAGTGCAGTGGCAGTTCAGATTGCATCCAAATTGTGGTGGGGACATTGGGAAACAAACTTAATTTCATTAATCCAAAAAGTGATATGGACGTCTGAGACGTTAACTTCATTTAATTCTCTCATTCATCAATTAGAATCCGACCAACAAGATTGTAATTTAACTAATTTTTGGATTTTTCTTTTTGTCGTGTTGTATCAAATTTTAGTTAAAATTTTGGTTGGATGAGTCATATTAAATTAATTAACAGGAAAATTAAACTTAGTTAATGTCTCTGACGTCTATGTCACTTTTTGGATTAATAAAATTTAGCTCATGATGTTAACTACATCTCTATAATATTATTTGAGAAGTCAGTTTCCTATTTGTCGCTCTCACGTTAACTCTTACGATGGTTGATTACACTGATACCCTTAATGAATTAAAAATATTACATTTAAAATTCTATTATTTATTTTTTATTTAGTTTCCTTTTTAAAATTTTCCAAAAACATATACATATAATAAAAAAGGAAAGTTTTATAAATTAAAAAAAAAAGAATTGAAAAACGAATATATATATATAATATGATTTCATAAAAAAAGGGAAAGTTAACAAAATAGTAATATTACATTTAATTTTTTTTTTAAATAACATAAAATATACTTTTGAAGTAATAAAATACTTTCTTTATATCTATATTTTCTTAGATGAAAATATAAATTTGTATATAATGTGATTTCATTAAAAATCAATTTACACAGATAATCTTGATATTATAAAAAAAATATTATTTCTTTTAAAAAAAAAATTTAAACAATACAAATAAATTCAAAGTAATAGAAATATTTTTATATATCTATCTATTTTCTTAGATGATTACAAAAAATAATTAAGTAACATAAATTGATATATGTTTAAAAATAGTTTATAATTACTACTATTGAAATGCTTTATTTATTTTTCATATATTTAGTTGACTATAATATCTTTCAATTCCAGCAAAAATATATTGATAAATTATATTTTACTTATATAATATTATTATCAAATAAAATCTCAATTTTGTTTACTGCTTATTTTTTAAGATATATAAAAAAATGAAAAAGTAAAATTTTAAAATAAACATCGTTTGATCAAATAGTTACGAAATAGTTTAATGAGGTAGATATATTATATTTTATCATTATTAAAGTTATTTGTTTTCTTAATATTAAATTTTCTTTTAAATTTTATGTTTATATGTTTGTGGAACTTAATAGAACCATAATCAAAATACCAAAGCAAATCTGAATTCTCATTTTTAAGATTATTTAAAAGAAATATCAGTTTCCATTCAATAAATCAATGACATAAAGTTATTTAGAATTTATAAAATATTTTAATTATTGTAAATATTGACATATGTTCATGAGCTTCCAAAAATGTATTAGCTACTTATGCATGTAACTTCCTATTGATCATCGCTTTATTTTCTA
Organism: Brassica napus; assembly: GCF_020379485.1. Taxonomy (NCBI): domain Eukaryota; kingdom Viridiplantae; phylum Streptophyta; class Magnoliopsida; order Brassicales; family Brassicaceae; genus Brassica; species Brassica napus. The sequence goes on from NC_063448.1 coordinate 36,327,480, forward strand.
ATATTTTTTTAAAAACATCAACGTATAATTTGATAAATTTTATGAAAATACATGCACATTTAAACGATGAATAAAATTGTTTGATATGACTTAATTATAATAAAAATAATTATACTTCATTTTAAATTTGAAAAAATATATGTAACTCAATATACTCACAACATGAGTCACTCGACTAATCCAACTTATATCTAAAATCATAGATTTAACTACTATAAGAATATATAATTTTATAAGAATAGTAATTTATTTTATAAATATAAATCATAGGACAACTCAAAACATATTAAAAATAAAAATAAAATATTAAACATCTATTACAATTTAGTTTTTTTGTAAAATTTATATATATGCATGAGACTTCCCAATATTATCGTTATATTAATTTATATAATTTAGAATCAGACACTTTAGTTTATTTTTTTTATTTCATTCTAACCACAATATATCTTAAGTTATACATAATCTCATAAAATATATGTACATATCTAAAACAACAACCACCTAAATGTAAATAAGAAATTAATCAAAATTTTAATATATATAATAAAAAATATAACAGTTGAATTCAGAGATGCAATCCAATTTACCCCAATGATAACTAAATCCACTGTAAAAATAAAAAAACCGATTAGATATAACATATATAAAATCACATGTATAAGTAAAGTAATATAATATTATTAATATAAATTATGCATACAAATTATAAATTAATTTAAAATTTAAAAGTAAATAGCAATCAATTATTATAGTATATTTACTTTATAAATATTTATACCCGTGCATGAGCACGGGAAAATCACCTAGTAATATCATTAATTTAAGTGATGTTGTCATGCATAACATATATTTTGTTTAGCTAGATTAGATATATAGAACCGCCGGGATTTCATTGGTTCATAAAAATAAACAAAAAATATAGTAGTTTAATCTGCATGCTAGCCATGTGATAGTTAATACTTCAGATAGCCAACAATCATTTTTCCTTATTAGAAAAATAAATGATAGAACAATTAAATGTTATGACATTTTTAGAGATGGTCCAAGATGAAATATCACATATGAATGAAGTCATGTCTTCTATTGTAATAGTATAGATGATTGGATTGTTATCCATCAAAGAATCACTAAAAAGAAAGGTCTAAGGAAGGAGAAGTAAAACTACATTTGTTTCTTCAATGAATCAATGTTAATTAGTTTTTTTCTCTAAAAAATATTAGAGTTGAATTAATATAAATTTAGAATACGGTTTTGGAATAGATTTCATTATCGAAATCATAAAAGAATATTTAACACATAAAACCAATGAATTAATCTTCAATTTAACAGAATAGCACAACAAAAGAGCTCAAATAAAGTAACATCAAAGGTCTGTTTTATACTGTATCTTTAAGTGGTAAGAGGGATGAAGCTTATTAATAATCTGGCGATCAAATACAACATATTTAGACCTCAATTCTTCTTTAACATTCGCTATCAAATTTTGTGAAAAAGAAAAAAAAAATCATTTAACTTAGAAACTACATTTCTATAAAACAGTTACCTAAGACTTGACAAGCTCAGCAATTATTTCCAAAAAATCGATAGAATCAATTTAAATTGAGATAGTGTTTCAAACGTACAATAGCGGAACATTGGTTCCGAATGGAGAAAGCGGATCAAGCGTTGCGGATCTAGCGGATCAAGCGGATCGAGCGGAGCAAGTGTGGATCAAGCGGATCGAGCGGTCCAAGTGTGGATCAAGCGGATCTAGTGGTTTAAAACATATATTTGAATGGTTAAAATGGATAAAAAATAGTCCAAAATACTGTACATATTTAAATTAATATATATATAATTTTGAAATACTGTATATTTTCCCAATTAAAAGAGTTTTTAAAAAAATAACTTTATAAATGAAAATAAAAAATTTAATTCAAAATATAATAGATTATTTTACACATATATATTATCATTTTGATTTTTTTAAATTAAACATTATCTGATTTTGGTTGCTTTTGAAATAATTATATTTGATAAAAGAAGTGTAAAGTTAATTTAATGTTATTTGTCAAAGAATTGAATTAATTTAATTTTTATAATTAACTTTAATTATTTATAAAAATAGTTAACTTTCATTCATTAAGTTTATAAATAATTAAAATATACTGTCATAACTAATTCAAAATATCCAATTAAAAAAAATTAGATTCTATATTGATTTTTAAATTTACTCAATTAATTTTTGTTCACAAGTATTAAATTAAATTGGAACATACAAATTGACTATAATATAGTTTAGTTAAAGATGAACTGGAAAAATAAATTTAAATGTACAGTAAATTAATTGAATCAATTGGCTCAAAACAAATTTGCTAAATAGTTATTGTTCTTACAGATACTCCTAAGTCCTAACAACAAAGTCGATAATTACATTATTTAAAAAATCAACCTAAATAGTAAAAGTAAAAGGAACGCTAAAACCACTCCACAATTGTGATATAATTAATGTACATGGCAGTTCTTTATTTTTGCTCATAAATTCAGACCGCAAGCAGTCCAATAATATTATACTAATAAATAAAGCGGATCAAACTTGAACTTACAAAAACGGTTGAATGGAGAAACAGATGATGGACCGTACGCTTCGGTGTGTCATCCACCTTTTGCCCACTCCCCAATCAAAACCTAATGTTAGATTTATGCCAGGTGAACAAATAACCCTTAACGATTAAATCTTTTCACATACCACACGACTTTTGATGCCTAGGCATGGGGATTCGAGATTTCGGGTCGGGTTCAGATCGGTTCTTTTCGATTCTATATCTTTCGGATTCTAGACACTTGGATCCAATTAGATATCTGGAAATTTTTGGTTTGAATTCGGGTCGGTTCCTTTCGTACGGGTCGGTTCCTTTCGAGTACGGATCGGTTATGATCTATAATTAAAATACCTATAAAATACTTATAATTTTCGGGCCCGTAAAGGTTCAAGTATTTAAGACCGAAAAGCTCAAATTACCAAAACTTCATCAAAATTAGCTAATCCATCATATCTATCGAAAGTTCTGAAAATAACCAAATTTTTTTTATTAATAATTGAGTTAAGCAGTTTAAACTCTAAATTTGCCATTAAAAATTTATATTACCTGAAAATATTACAAAAATAATAATAAATATTGCAAACAAAAAGATAATACAACTAAATCATAAATTAAAATATATAAACTAGTCTTGGAAATTCACATTTTTGATCGGATGTAAATCGATTTTTATTTGGTCGGATCTATTCGAGTCAGTTATTTTTGGATCTGGATCTATTCGTGTCAGTTCTGTTTAATTATTTTTTTCGGGTAGAAAATTTTTAAACCCAGTTAAGTACTAGTATATTTTGGTTCGGTTTCGAATCGAGTATTTTCCAAGGTTTGGATTTTCGGGTGGGGAAAAATTCTCTTGATGCGCTTCAAATTTTTAGACATTGCCTAAAAGGATAAAATATATATATACTAGAGGTGTGCACGCGCTTCGCGCGGGATATATGTATTATTAGTTGAATGTGTTTTTGACTGGAAAATTAAATGTATTGTGTGTATATGTTAATTGTTTGTGTTCTTGGTGAAGCTAGAGGAGTGGTGGAGATGGTATATTTTTTGAGAAGTACTGTGATTTTTTTCTTCTAAAAGTTTGACAGTGTTTTTGTTTATATGAGAATGTGTTTTGCTATTGAGCGTGGATAAATTATTTTTTAATTACAATTTTAATGTGTTTTATATTTTTGATGATTCACACCTTTTTAATATTATTTTTTATAATGATTTTGAAATAAAAAATTTAAAGACATATTTTAGCTGTTAATATGGAATTTAAAACGATTTTTTTTTTAATTTTAAAACCAAATTTTCTATGGCATATTATTGTAAAAAAAATATGAGGATGTTTTGTTTTTATTTCACTTTCGGTACATTTATTTTAGAAAGTTTGAAAAATAAGTAAAGTTTGATCTTCTCATAATTAATATATTATTTTTTACATAAGAGTATTTTGAAACATTTTTTACTATTGGTTTTGAATTTGATTTTAAGTTATTTTGATATAATAGTCAAATATATGATTTAGCTATTAATCCTTTTTGCATCATTTTTTTGAAATTAATAAAATTAGTAAAAACTAAATATATATTCTTTTTTTTTCTGATCTGCAAAATAAATATATTCATGAATAATATATTAGTCTTTCTAGATTTTGGAATAAAATAAAAATGACTACTTTGTATTATAAGTACATTTGACTTATATATTACTGAGTTATTTGCTTCTAAAATTCTAATTCTAATTTATTTTTATTTATTTTGTTTTCTATTTTTTTCGAATTCTAATTTAAATTACAACTTTATAGAGAACCAAGTCGTTTGCTATGTATCATCAATTCAACAGCACTTCACGCAAGGTCCAAATGAGGGGTAATAGATTATACAAAACGTAACTCCGAGAAGAGACCAAATGAAGCTTTTATGCTTTTTCAATTTTTTCTCTCTCGTGTAACTTTGTTTGAAGGCTTTTGTCAGTAAATATGGTGAGTTTGGTGAAGATGCTAGCATAGAATACCTTCTCGCCGCTCTTGCAGAAGTTGCATTTTTCATTGGTCTTGAAAAGAAAATGTTTCTTCAGTTTTTTTTGTCTACCCAGGTCCCGGGCTTTTGATCACAACTTAAAACACTAAATGAGCAAAACATCTTTCATGCTTTCTTTGTTGCAGTGACATTGTGGAAATGGCGAGATTACATACACATAAAGGTACGTCGGGGAAAATATATGCAGAAAGTGTAGAGCCTGAGTTATCTGATTCTTTTAAAATGTGTTTTGACTTCCAAATTCGTACGCAGACTGTAAACTTTGGAGCTACCTCAGTAAATATAAAGGTGTTGATTAGTGGACTGGATCCAAAAGTGATGAGTTTCAGGACAAGACAATAATTACATCTACAAATCTGATGGATGGAAATTCTTTCACACATTTGATCAATAAAAAGAAAATTCCTTCAGACATCCAAAGAAGCTAAGTCAAGCCTTTATCACAATTTTGAGTGTTTTTCTTCTGCTTACTGGTTAAATCTGATTTGATTATTGCAGGTTTTGCCGCACGAAAGCTAGCTTAAGAGGGCTGTGGAGGATCTGACAAGCATGTATCCAACAAACATAGTCATCTCGGTGAAGCTGATGGCGGTGGTGAAGTGACATATGAATAGAGCTATAGAAGAAGTTTACACAAACAGAGTTCGGATGAGCCATCATCATCCAAGACAAATAAATATACTTTTTTAAAACAGATCATAACATTGATAAGAACACTACAAGAAAACACAAATTTAACGACGGCCAAAATCGTCGTTATTTCCTCGTAAAAGAAGAGTTACGAGGAAATGGCGATAAAAGGCGTTTCGTCGTTATACGTTTGTCGTAAGAGAAGATTCGTCGCCATTTCCTCGTCCATTAGCGAGGTTATATTTTCCTCGTAAAGAAGAATTAAGTTTTCCTCGTAAAGACCACGTGGGCTTTCCACGTAACGCGGTCGTTGTGCTTCCTCGTAATAAACTCGAAAAGGATTCGTCGTAAAAGACCCGCAAAAACCTCTAAATATATTCGTCGTAATAAAAACGTTAAGAACACGAAAATATTTCGTCGTAATTGAATCGTAAAGTATACGAAATAGAATCCACGTAAAATCCTCGTTAATAGTTCCTCGAGATTTTGTCGTTAATTTTCCTCGTTAATACATCGGGAATTAGCGACGAAATTACTTTGTTTTCTATTTACTGAATTTATAAATAAAAATAAAATAAAAATTATATTTATTTAATTTATTAATAAAATTTTAATTGAAATTAAATCGAATAGAAAATTTTTTTTTGGCCGAATCAAAATGAAATTATATAATATATAAATAAGTTTTGAATTTTAAAATACAATAACAAAAAAAAAACTAATGCTGCATTGCCGCGTCGTAGAATTCCTCGCTCCTTCTCGAGAGATCTGCCTCGTTGACTTGCACGGATGTCTCGCCTGGAATGGGGTTTTGTTGTTTCATGGTCCTGAACATGGCCTCCCATTCCGGATTTGTGGCCGCTATGACGTCCAAGAAGTTCTCGAGACCACTCATACGAGCTGTGAACGACGTTTTTGTCGAGGCCAACTCGTTTTGTGTCGACGTCAGCTGATGTTGTGTCGTCTCCAACACGTCGCGCAGCTGAGAGACTTCATCATCCCGTCTCTGGCCATAAGAGGAAGTCGCTCTCGGAACATCGTTGACGGAACCAATCACCAACACACGTCCTTTTTCCTAGGAGCGACCTTAAAAAACAATAAAATATATATTAAAATTTAAATTTTAAAGTAAAATGGAATTAATAAAAAATTTATATAAAATTTACCTCCTCGTAAATTCTATCCACTTCTATTGTGGATAAGACGACGGGTGATCCGTCGGCGGACTCCTGCGCCAGCTGGGTCTCACGCTCGTCAATACGAGCTGCCACATCATTGTAGATCTTCTCAGACTTCTCATCTACAAATCCGCCCGCCTTGTTCTTGTGGGTCCGATCGAAAAGTTCCATAAGAGTCGGTAAACGTCCCAACTCCTTGGCCTAAAAACAGTTAAGAAAGTTTTTATTATATATATATATATATATATTAAAAATCAAAAAGTTAAATATTTAAATTACGTACCATTTCCAAACGGACGCGGGCGTGTGGCTTTTGGCCCGTACTATGTTGCATCGCCCTGTGGCCGTGCTCATCTACCGAGTTACGGGAGGCGGAGCAAGACTGGGCGACTCTCATGGCATCAGGATCCCTCCAATAACGGATGAGGCCATCCCACACGTCCGTGGTGATGGTTGAGGGTTTGCCCCGCTCATAGCCCTTCACGATCCAGTCACCCTTCCAGTTGGAGACCGTGTCCAACAAACGTTTCTTCGCCTTGTCGATAAACTCTTTCCGCACCTTCTCAGTGACCCCCATGGACCAATTAAATTTTTGCTGCAAAAAAAAAAAATATTAATAATTAGTTTAGAAAAATAAAATTTTAAAAAATATAAATCAGGAATAAATTGTAAAAACTTACAGCGTAAATCTTGAACCACGTCCTTCTGATGTAGATCGGAGTGGATTTCCAGTTGGGATGTGCCATGGAGAAGTAACCTTTAATCGTCTCGGTTACTTCTGTTGCAAGGCAATTATCAACCCCAAACCTGAAAAAAAAAAAACAAATTTAAAGTTTTAAATATTTATTAAAGTCACAAATGAATTTAAAAAAATTAATGTAACATACATACCAGAGAGTTCCGTCAGGTCGGTCGGGGTCTATGATCGGTAAGCCTTCTCTGCCTGGCAAACCGAGAATGTCCTCAACAGTGTACTGAGAGTAAGGACAACTCGGTGGCACCATCAAATCAGCATGAACCTGATTGGCGGGCATCTGAGGAGGCACATGAGGAGCTGGCATCGGATGAGGAGCTATCGGAGGAGGCACATGAGGAACTGATGGCGATGCCGTAGAAGAAGGCGAGACTCTCTGAGAAGATTGAGTCTCGGGGACGGTCTCCTGCTGACCCGAAGAACCGGGAGCTGAAGAAGAACCGGGAAGTGAAGGCGGGTCTAACCGACTACCCGGTGGACCGAACATCTGCGAGTAGTGAGCAGTACGCTGGTGCTTGCGAATAGTCTGCAAAATTTAAATTTCTAAATTAAAGTCAAGAGTAAAAAAAAAAATTATGAACAGTATTAACTACGTAATTAATAAAATTACGAAACCTAAATTTTCTAAACTAATTTCGTAAACTAAATTCCCTAAACTAACCACCTAATCTAAATTCCCTAAACTACTTAGAGAGGAATGAGAGACTTACCATGGTGAGAGGAAATAGAGAGGCTGTAGAGAGGAAATAGAGAGGAAATGAAGAGGGCCTGCGGTTTCGCCTATATATAGGATTACGGTTCGTCGAAGATTAATCGCAAAATAACGAGGAAAGACAGAGGCCCGTCTTTCGTTTCGTCGCAAGGCCCACGCAAATTAACGAGGAAATACAGAGGCCCGTGTTTTTTTTGCGAGGAAATACAGAGGCCCGTCTTTTATTTTACGTCGTTCTTGCGACGATTTTTGTTTTTATCATCGATTTTACGTGCAAATGGCGAGGCTTTTTTTGCTAACCCCTAAAATCTTAAACCCCAAACCTCAAACCCTATCTTTCTTATCTCCAAACCTCAAACCCTATCTTTCTTATATTTCTTATCTTATACTTCATATATTTCTAACCCTTTAACTTCAATATATATTTTTTTGAATTTGAAAGGTTTAATACGTTGAAAAACAATTTTACAATATCTTACGTATCAAATATGAAAGGTTTAATATGTGTTTCCAATATCTTACGTATCTCGTCATATGTGTTTCCAATATATTTTTTCTCTTTTTTTTTTAAGTTTATATAAAATAGAAAATAATTTTTTTTAGGGTTTGCACATTTGGGGTTTAGGGATTTGGGTTTCATTTTAGTTTAGGGTTTATATTTACCGACGAATTAACGACGAAAAGTAAAATAAAAAGCGAACCTCGCTCATTCCACGTAAGTTCACGAGGCTCTTACGACGTTTTCATCTTACGTGGAATAAGCGAGGTTCGCTTCTTTAATTATAAAGCGTCTCTTATTCCACGTAATTTCACGAGGCTGTTACGACGATTTTTGTTTTTATCATCGACATTACGTGCAAATAGCGAGGCTTTTTTTGCTAACCCCTAAAATCTTAAACCCCAAACCTCAAACCCTATCTTTCTTATCTCCAAACCTCAAACCCTATCTTTCTTATATTTCTTATCTTATACTTCATATATTTCTAACCCTTTAACTTCAATATATATATTTTTTTGAATTTGAAAGGTTTAATACGTTGGAAAACAATTTTACAAATTTTGAATTTGACATATCACACAACAAATCAAACACACTCTACAATTTTGAATTTGACGTATCTCGTCATATGTGTTTCCAATATCTTTCTTCTCTTTTTTTTTTAAGTTTATATAAAATAGAAAATAATTTTTTTTAGTTTATATGAAGTAGGATGGGGAGTTTTAGGGTTTGCACATTTGGGGTTTAGGGATTTGGGTTTCATTTTAGTTTAGGGTTTATATTTACCGACGAATTAACGACGAAAAGTAAAATAAAAAAGCGAACCTCGCTCATTCCACGTAAGTTCACGAGGCTCTTACGACGTTTTGGTCTTACGTGGAATAAGCGAGGTCCGCTTTTTTAATTATAAAGCGTCTCTTATTCCACGTAAGTTAACGAGGCTATTACGACGTTTACTGTTACCGTGGAATATGCGAGGTAATGTATTATAAATCGTCGTAAAATTCCCGTGAGGTAACGTGGAAAGTACGACGACTGTCTCTAAACCCCTAAAACGAAACGCCAAACCCCAAACCACATCTTCTTTATCTTCTACTTCATATATCAAACACTTCTATCCTTTAACCTCAAGCAATTCATTCTAATCCAAACCGAAAATTATAAAAACACAATTCCTTTACTTATAATTAATGTCGATATCTTATTTATAAATAAACTCCCATTATCTTTAATTATATATAATAAATCAAACTCATACAAATATCAAATACATTAATCGGATTCATCGACATTCTCGTCATCACTTGAAACATCATCATTTTCATGAAACTCGTCTTCAACAGCTTCCTCCGTGGGATCTTCGGTAAGATCTTCATACTCGTGATTATGCGGATCAATGAGAAGGATGTCATCAATTTCTTGTTCAGGTTCATGAACTTCATTTATTTGTTCTTCTTGCAATGGTGGTTCTTCTCCTATGATGATTCGTCCTCGAGGTGTAACTTTGATCACGGCTAACCAATTTATACCCGACTCTCTCATCCGAGGGTATGGAAGGAAGCTAACTTGGTCTGCTTGTGAAGCTAAGATGAAGGGCTCGAATTTGTTGTACCTCCGGCCACCGTTGACATCTACAACACCGAATTTGTTCAACCGAACACCTCTATTGACGACGGGGTCGAACCATTCACACTTGAAGAGGACGCATTTTAGCTTCAATATCCCTGGGAATTCGACTTCAATAATCTCCGTCAAGATTCCGTAGAAATCTGTTTCTCCTTTCACACAAATTCCATAGTTACTGGTTGCCCGCTGTTTACCATACTCATATGTGTGAAAAGTATAGCCTCGTGTGAAATACATCTGTGATGTGGTGACCTTTACAAGTGGAGATTGAATTACTTCGTGTAACCACTTAGGATAATCTGCATCGTCGTCATAATCAACCTATTTAAAAATAAAAAGAACGTTGAAATACAAATCATTCATGTATGAAAATTTTAAAAGTATTTGATTAATACCTGATTCTTCAACCACTTAACAAAGTGTTGATCTTTTCTTTTGTCTACGTCACTTGTGGATATACCAGGAAATGTTTCTTCGACTTGTGAAACAAACATGCTGTAAAATCACATTTTACATGAATTAATCTCTCTCAATTATATAATGTATACTCAATTTAAGTTACCTTTCAAAATAACGCATCAATGGATCCTCGCAATTGAGTAGAATATAGGTGTGTGCACTATGAGCGTCTTCTTCACTCGACCACCAAACCTGTTTTGATTTCCCACCAAGTCGTCCAATCTGGCTAAAGATTTCTGGAACACCAACAACTGCATATGTGGGCGCAACGCCACCATCATCATATCTTCTTGGAGCTCTTCTTCGGGTACGTACTTTTGACGCAAAGTAGTACGATGTGAAGTGAGAAACTTCTTCTGTCAAACTTCCAGCAATTATAGAACCTTCAACTTTGGCGAGGTTCTTTGCTTTTCCCTTCAAATATTTCATGGCTCGCTCGTACTGATACATCCATCCGTAATGTACCGGTCCACGAAGCAATGCCTCATATGGGAGGTGGATAGCTAGATGCTCCATCACGTCAAAAAAGCCTGGAGGAAATATCTTCTCCAAGTTGCACAATAAGATAGGAATGTTCTCCTGAAGCTGTTCTACGACTTCTTCTTTAAGAGTGCGTGTGCTCAAATCCCTGAAAAATGCTCCAATGCCTATTCCAAAAACAATTAAACACATTGTTAGTCAAATACTATTATTGTAAACTAAACCAATTTAATATTATTGTCCTATTGTAAACTACCTGCAAGTGCTTCATGTACGTTTGTTGGAAGTAGCTCCGCAAATGCAAATGGCAGAAGTCGTTGCATAAAGACATGACAATCATGACTCTTCATCCCGGAGAACTTTTGACCCTTTTCAACACATCTTGAAAGATTTGAAACATACCCATCAGGGAACTTCACTTCTGATGCCACCCAATTGAACAAAACCGACTTTTTTTCTGAAGACAATCTAAAAATTGGAACGGGAACTTGGCCATTGCTTTTTATATGTAACTCACTTCTTGAGCAAATATCCGGCAAGTCCAACCTCGATTTTATGTTGTCTTTTGTCTTCCCTGGGACATTCAATATTGTATTCATGATGTTCTCAAAGAAATTCTTCTCTATATGCATCACATCAAGGTTGTGGCGCAGAAGAAGATCCTTCCAATATGGTAACTCCCAAAATATACTCTTCTTGTGCCAGTTGTGATGAACACCGTAAGAATCAGGCATATTACGAGGGACATGCCAATTACCACCCCAGCGAACTGTTTCGTTAGCTCCGTAGTAGTCGATTTGCGCTTCAATTTGTTCTCCAGTTAGATATGGAGGAGGAGTGTCTCTCACAACCTTTTTGTGCCTAAACAAATTCTTGTTTCTTCGGTACGGATGGCCAACTGGAAGAAATCGACGGTGACAATCGAACCAACTTGTCTTTCTACCATTCTTCAGTTGAAATGCATCTGTCGTTCCATTACAATATGGACAAGCTAATCTCCCATGTGTAGTCCATCCAGACAACATCCCATAGGCAGGAAAGTCACTTATGGTCCACAAAAGCATAGCTCGCATCGTAAAATTCTTCTTCGTTGAGCAGTCATACGTCCTCACCCCTGTTGACCACAAATCCTTCAACTCTTTTATCAGTGGTTGTAGGAAAACATCAAGTGACCTTTTTGGATGCTTCGGACCGGGTATTAATATGGTCAAGAATAAAAACTCCCGTTGCATGCACATCTCCGGTGGCAGGTTGTATGGCGTAAGAAAGACTGGCCACAATGAATATTGTCTCCCTGACATTCCAAATGGACTAAATCCATCTGTGCATAATCCGAGGTACACATTCCGGCTATTGCTAGCGAAATTCGGATGTACTTTGTTAAAATGTTTCCAGGCTCTTGCATCTGATGGATGAGTCATCTCACCATCCGTCTGAGTATGCTCGGCATGCCACCTCATCTTTCCAGCAGTCTGCTCCGATTGGTACAATCTTTTCAATCTATCTGTAATTGGTAGGTACCACATCCTTTGGTACGGTACCCTATTACGTCCCCTTCCTTGCGGCTTGAATCGTGGTTTCTTGCAGAATCGACATTCTTCCAACTTCTCATCATCTCCCCAGTAGATCATGCAGTTGTCGATGCAAACATCTATCATCTCCGAAGGCAACCCAAGACTATAAACCAGTTTCTGAATCTCATAATAAGAATCAGCAGACTCATTGTCTTCCGGCAAATACTCTTTAAATAAATCTGCCCATTCGTTCATGCAACTTTCAGGTAGATTGTGATCAGTTTTAATATTCATCATTCTAGCAGCCAATGACAATTTAGAGAGACCTTCTCTACAACCACTGTAAAGTGGTTGATTTGCCGCATCTAACATTTCATAAAACTTTTTTGAATCTATGTTAGGTTCTTCATCTTCATCATCATGAGCTACGAATGCATCAGTTACCATATCATGAACCCTATCATAATCTACCATTGCCTGATCCTCCTGATGGTAACTATGTGCATTATGCAATTGATGATCAACCGGTTCTTCTTGAAAGTTGCTATTACTACTACTAGCTTCATTCTGATCATAACTATAACCTTCTCCATGTTGAAACCAGATATAATAATTTGGCGTGAAACCTCTATTTACTAAATGCTTCCAAACATTTTCACGATTTGCCAACTTTGAATTGTTACATTTTCTACAAGGACAGAATATTTTACCGCTTTCTTGGGCGAGCGGTGTAGAATCTGCTTGATGCATAAAACGCTCCAACCCAGCAAGATATTCTTTCGTCACTCTCCCGTTAGCATCTCTATGCATATACATCCACCTCCGCAACTCGAAAATATTTCCCAAGCCCGACATTTTTTTCACGTTTTTTTTTCTTGTTGGTGTGCTTAAAATTATGTTCAAACCTCCATATTTATAGAAAATTTTTGAATCTGGTAGTTGAATTTTGCTACGAATTTACGACGAAATATTAGGTTGGTGGCAAAAAAAACGTGTTAAGTTGGTGGATTTCTCGTTCTTTCCTCGTAAGTTATTTCCTCGTAAAAATCATGCTAATTTTACGACGAATTTGCGACGAAACACATTTTTCTCGGAAAAACCACGTCAACTTACGACGATTTTACGAGGAAACGCATTACTCGGTATTTTACAAGGCCGTTACGAGGAAACTTTATTTCCTCGCAATTTCATCGTTAAGTCAACGTAATTTCACGAGGATTAGTTTTCATCGTTAAATTTCCTTGCTAAAACTGTGTTTTCTTGTAGTGGAAAACCGGACTAATATTAGAGCTCATCTTCACCAACCTGATACTTCTTAGTCAACTCATAGCAAAACACATCAGTAACATTTGTGTCAAACCCCATGTTGTTAGCTTGACTAATCTGAATACCATTGTAATTATTCAATGTTACACGTGACTGTTCACGTCCCTTAGAGATTATTGAGAAGCCTAAAATTGCACATATGGTCGTCGTGGAAAACGAACTTGTATTTTACATACCTACTTGATACAGCTACATCTGTGTAGATATCTTTCATTATTTTCCTGCCTTTGCACATGTATAGTCAGATTCAACACATAAGTAGAAGACTCGAGAAGTATAAATAAAAAGCAGAACGAACCTTCTCATCTAGGTATGAAGCAATCATAGATTCAGATGTGAACAAATATCTTCTCATCTAATATAACTCTGTCCACCCCATAAGCTCTCTTCTCCACCCTTCTTCAGGTTCCATGCTTCCCAAAAACGGAGGACCCTGTCACAACAGTGTAACGACCCGGTTGGCTGGATTTTTCTCATTAATTAATTTTGACTCAACCAAACCATTTCCTAAACCAATCCTTATATATAATCTTACATATCTTTTTCCCTAATGGAAAATCCCTAGCCGTATGCCTTTGTAGTTATCTCCACCATCTACTCTTATGATTCCTCTCCTTCTCTCGTTTGTTCTCGCATGGGTGTGTGGTCTCGCCATTTTCATGTGTCCGATCATCACCACCACTCTCGGTTCCATACCGGAGGAGCTTTGCTGTGCTGGAGTTGATGAAGGGACACCGGAGATAAAGCCTTGCCATTGGAGACGTTGTCGTTGCCTCATGCCAGTGGTGGTACACTCGCCGTGATGAGAGCCAAGCCAACCAGAGCTGCCGTGTTCCTCACTACCGATCAATAATACATACCAACGTGAGCCTTTGGTCTTTGGAGATGAGATGTGTTGACGGAGAGGCGTAGATGCAGCCTCGTGATGTGCGTCACGTATCTGGTCGGTGATGTGAGAACGTGATCAAAGACGTTAAGGTTTAATTGTGGTCCTTGTTCCTTGTGTGTCAAGCTTCATTAAGCCCTAAATCTAATATTTCTTTTCTTATGTCATTGTTTTATATTTATTATACATGTGTATCTTTGTTATGCTTTTCACGCGATGATGGTGAGAAGCCGAGACAAGTGTGAAAGTCTAGGGTTCTTGGTGATCAAGTCATCTCGTTTTATTCCTCGGTCCGTTTTGGTTCTCGTTTGTGGCTACGGTGAGGGCTATTCCGTTAAATCCTGAGCTAGTTTAGTACTACTATTATGGAAAGTCTAGTTTCGAAACATGATCTGTCTCTCTGAATCAAGTCGGATTGAGAGTCTTGTTTGATTATTATTATTATTGATTGTTAAACCGGAAATAGGATAATAGAAGATTCAACGGTTGAATGAATTGAGTGATGTTAAAATGCTATATATATGTATATATATAAATATGTCCATTTGTGTGGATTGCGGTGCACAAAGACGTTTGTGTAAGCCGCCGACGAGCAGTGTGATTGCGGGTGCACAAAGACGTTTGTGTAAGCCGCCGACGAGCAGTGAGATTGCGGGGGTACAAAGACGTTTGTACCAGTCGCCGACGCGCAGATTCTTGGAGTACAGAGATGGACTACTGTACGCCTAGAGATATACATATATCCTTATGAGGAAATGCGGGGTGCATAGAGTAGCATGTACTATCAACACATTGGATGTTTTATGTGGTGTACTAGACACTATGTTTGTTTCATGCTAAAGCTAGGCCTACATTGTCGTAGTGCTATGTACTGAGTCAGTGGTTTGCGGTTTAGCATCCCATACCTCACGGAGTAACTCCCCTGTTACTCACCACTCTTTCTTCCCCTTGCAGGTGAACATGACGAGTAGTTGGATATGTGGACGGATTGGTGTCTTGGGGATCACATATTTTATTCCGGTCTTACAATCGATTTATTAGACGTATTTTTATAAATCAATTTAAAGATGTAATTCTTTTGTATTTATTTTATTAAATGCTTTGGTATTTTATTCGGTTTTGAATAACTCGGTTTGATTCGGTACTTTTCGGTAAGTAGCACGCCGGTCTCGAAAGAGGAGGAGACGGGTGTTACTAACAGTCTCCCTGAAATTACCAACCTTTAAATCAGACAGAAGCAATTGAGGGTTGGTCATGATCGAAGAGGATCTTACTGAGTTCAGCATTTTAGAAAATTGGGAGAGAAAGAGATGTACTGATTCCCCTCTTTAGGTCAATATTTATAATGTATGAATAAGATGACAAACGCTTGGAATCAGGAAGGATAAGGCTGTTGATTCAGAGTTCATCTGATTGAATGCTATCATTATTGCAACTTGGAGATGTTACAGTCACTTGATCGACAGTTGGAGATTTCGTCTGCAAATTCGAAGCTGAGAAGAAGATGAAAACTTAGATTTCAATGAGCTGAATGTTATGTAAAAGCCCAAACGTAACTTTTCTATGATAAAAAAAAATGCAAACCAAATGTCCAGTTCAGAAAAGGCACAATCATTCGAAAACTTGAAATTTTAACCATGACACGTGATGCAATTTGTCCTTCTCTCCATGGTGACGTGGCAGTAGGAGAAGAGAGAATATTCTACTTTATTGTTATAGATAGATAGATATATATTCTTATATGTAAAATCGAAATTGTTATCAGGCATGGTGACGTTCATGATAACTACGGTAAATCCGCTAATAGTCGATGGCACGTGTCAAAAAGGATTGCATTCAGTCAACAATCATAAAACAAGTGTCAACTGCACTCCGAAGCGGGTTGAAGATATTTTAGTCCTGGTTAGATCCATTCTGAACCACGTTCTGAAGATGAACTAAAGTTGGATTTGTTTTTAGTAAAATAACAAACAGAAATTGTGTGGGACTGTACATTCAATTCCACACACAAAAAAAAAAAAGAAAAAAAACAAATTTTAATTGCCGACTGAATAATAATAAAGATTATCATCCAAAGACACGTACACCTACTTGGGCTCCTGACACTTAAAAGGCCTTATATATCTTCAAGTTGTCCAATAATAAAAATAAAATGACAGCTGGCACTAACAATGATGACATACAGCAAAAATACAAAACAAAAGAAAATTCCATTCCCTTCCCTTCGGTTTTTCTTCACCTTCCTCTCGACGACAAAGATAAAATTAAAACTATCTATTCAGACCTTTGCTCGAAGACTCAATCATTCATCCTCCGTAAGTTTCTTCCATCATCTCTCGCTTCGATCCCCTAATTCCGATTCGTTGTCCTTGTCCCGATCTGAACTAATCCGATTCGTCTATTTTTTTTGTTCTCCGGAAATGCTTCGTGGAATCATTTCTGTGATGATTAGGAAAATTTTATTTCTATATCTCTCAATTTCATATCGTTGCGATGGTTTATTCGTGTATAGTCACGACGTTGGATTTTGAATTTTTGTAATAACGTTTCTAGGGTTGCCTAAATCAACAAGTAGTTAGTTTCGATTAATTTTAGTTTTTCAGGAGAATTCTTCCAAAGGGGAGAAAAAAAAGCTGAGTCAACCATACATAAAGGAGCTGAGTCGTTAAAGAACAAAATGGCATGTAGAGGTTGTCTAGAGTGTTTGCTAAAGTTACTCAACTTTCTTCTGGCGGTTGCTGGACTTGGGATGATTGGTTATGGTATCTACTTGTTTGTCGAGTACCAGAGAGCAACCGATAACAACTCTCTTAACTTCACTGGCGACGACCAAAGTTACGTCTCTTTCGGGAGGCCCATGCTTATGTCTGTCGCTCTCTCTTCCAATGTCTTTGACAATCTCCCCAAAGCTTGGTATGTCTTGTCCTGTACTAGTTATTTTTCTGTGTCCCAAAAAACATAATCTTGGTCACGTAAAACTGAACTGCAGGTTCATCTACTTGTTCATTGGTATCGGCGTGGCTTTGTTTGTTATTTCATGCTGTGGCTGTGTTGGTACTTGTTCCAGGAACATCTGCTGCTTATCTTGTGTATCCTGGCTGACCATGCTTCTCTTAGATTTGTTTGCTCTTGTGAACCTTTTTAATTGCGCATACTACTCTCTGCTTTACAAACCGAAAGTCTCAACCTTTTAGATTCCTTAATTGAGATTAGTACTCTCTGCTTCTCATCTTGTTGATCTTGGCGGAGCTTGGAGCTGCTGCGTTTATTTTCTTCGACAACAGCTGGAGAGATGTGAGTTTCTTTCTTCTTCTTTTCTTGGGCTTTAGGTTTCATGTTGTCTCAAGTCAGGACTGTACTCAATTCTTAGCTAACCATTTTGTATATCTGTTCTCTAGGAAATTCCTTCTGACAGGACTGGAAACTTCGACACCATCTATAATTTCCTCAGAGAAAACTGGAACATTGTGAGATGGGTAGCTCTAGGAGCCGTTGTTTTCGAGGTAAGAGCAAGCAAACTTTTGATATCAATTTTAAATATTTTTTATGAATAAAACTTGTCTGCAAATCTCTCTTTAAAAGTTTAATATCCCTGTGTAAGGGCTTGTATGGTCTTTACATTGAGATACTACTCAGAATATTGTAATGGAAACATACTATCACCTCGAAAAACTCTTAATGCTGTCTTGTTTCCTCGCAGGCTTTGCTTTTCTTGCTTGCCCTTATGGTTAGGGCAGCTAATACACCAGCGGAGTATGACAGTGATGACGAGTTTATTACTCCACCAAGGCAGATCAGGCAGCCATTCATCAACCGCCAACCCGCCCCTGTTACTGGTGTCCCAGTCGCTCCTACTTTAGACCAACGCCCGAGCCGCAGTGACCCTTGGAGTGCACGTATGAGGGAGAAGGTAACATGATTAAATTGCGTAAAAGCTTTTGAAACAACAGGTGAAAAGAAACGAGATACTGAGATTCGCTGATGTGTTTTTTTGTTGAACCAGTATGGGCTTGACACATCTGAGTTCACATACAATCCCTCAGAGTCGCACCGGTTCCAGCAAATGCCAACGCAACCAAATGAAGAAAAGGGTCGATGCACCATCATGTGAGTCCATGCTAAAAGGTCTTCGAAAGAGAGAGTTCAGTCAGTTCTCTTTTCCTGTTTTCTTGTCTTCGTGTGTAGCAATCAAGAGAGTCAGTGAAACTAGAGGGTTGTTTCTAGGTTGATGATGATTGACTCTTAGCATTGGAGATCTGTCTAATCAACCTAGAAAACTCTTTTTGTTGTGTCTTTGTAGTCGTTTGTAATTTCATATTTGGTTGTTTGATTCGGTCCTATAATTCTTATTATATATAAAATTCATCTGCTTCATCATGTTATCTAAGTTTTAAGACTAAGTTTTATGAGAGTTTTCATGAATACACACACCTGAACATGTTAAAGAGAGTCGAGAAGATATACTTTTTTGGTTCTTCATTTGGTCAATAATTCGGTACGTAAACGCAGCGGTAGAGACTAGCGACAACGAAAAAACACGGAGAACAAAGAAATTAATGTAAAATATCACGGTGGTGAGAGTGGAATAGGAACAGAAGTTGCCGCTGGCGACTCAAATAATTCCGGAGTCTGACGCTCTTTTATCTGGCGTTCCACAATTTCTCTCGGTTTCTCCGCTTCTTAACGTCAAAGTGATCGCTGCGTCTTTCACAAGCAAAAGAATTTCACCATTCCTTCTGTACTTTTGATCGCTGTCGCTGCCGCAGCGTTAACGCTCCGAACAGGGCTACAATCTTCATTTGGTGAACTCCATCGAGTCCAGATTTGAACAATTTCAAATATACGAAAAAACTTTTGGATTTATGTTTAATTTAAAAAAACTAAAAGTGATACTTTGAGAACATCATGTTTAAATTTTGAAATTTCTTTAACAGAATGGTACGCATTTAAACATAGTTCGAGAATCAATATTCATGGAAATTCAAAAGTCTACCGAGTGCTCGACCTTTTTTTTTAAAAAAAGTGAAATATTATTATCAAAACATAGGTTGATTATTTCAGTATCGGTCGCCACAGCTTAAAGAAGTTTTTTGAAGTTGAAACTGATAAAATTATTTTTCGTTCTACTATTTCACAAGAAATGTTAACTAGGTTGGCTACAAGAAAAAAATGTAAAAAAAAGTTATATTTCAACAATAAATGATCTAAATATCACTGTTTTTTAAGTAGTGCTAATAGCTTTGCTTTGTTCATAATCATAACCTTGAAAAGCTTGTTACTCAAAGAAGATCAACTTTAATCATCAAGGGCCGATGACCCAAAAAGAAGCAATTAAGGGCCCAGACGAATGCATGTGGCAAAGTAGTTGTTGGGTCAAAGAAATAAAAAGAGTTGATAAAAATAGCAGGAACTAAATCAGATGATATACCAAGACAACAAACCGGTCAGATAACTTGATGTCATACATAATTTTCTTGTGCTTTATCAGTTTGTAATGATACCTTTACCAGCTCGCAATTGAAAGTGTACACACTTTAGGAGAAATAGCAATTGACGTTGTGGACATTCGCAAAAGAAGAGGGCTTTCCCCACATATATAAATAATAAAAGATAAAAACAGCATCTGTGGGTTCTCATGTGAATTAACTAACTACGGTCGTTGTATACTATAACAGTCTAGAAGCAAAGGCATCACACCCGTCGAACAAAATTTCAGCCCTCGACCTCTCTCAGTCCCGCGAGCTTTGCATCAGCTCAAACCACTGCAAATAAACACATTAAAGAAAAATACATTTCAAGTACATGACAGTGGTTTTCTATTTTCCCATACAAAAGACAGCAAGTGGACAAAGAAAATGTGTACCTGTCTCTGGACATCACCAAGTGTTCTGGGTAAGGCTTCAATATCTCTCAGCACAATGTAGTATGGGAAGGGGAATGAGGAGACCTTAATTCTTTCTTTCCACTCCTTCAATGCATCACCAACGTTCCTATAAGGATTTACCTTGGTTTGTTGAGATCGATGACTGGCTCTGAGGAAATTCCATCTTTGGTATGCTGTCCGTCAACGTCTCACCACTGGCCATGCTAGTCATCGTGAATTTCATCTCAGTGTTCCTACCCGAAGGCGGATCCATTGAATCTGTGAGTTCATCCGAAACATTAGTAGCTGCCAAATTTTCTTGTGGTGCTGTACTTCCTGCCCCCAATCCGTTAAATCCGTGAGGATTGTGTGAACCAGCGTCCACGCCGGAAATATTATCATTACAGACGTTCGGCTTCATGTCTTCTGACATGACGACTTCTTTTCCTTCTATCGGTTCCGTTTCACATTTCTGTTCAAGATCATTTCCAGGATCTTTTTGGGGTGATTCAGACACATCTTCAGCCCCAGCCTCCGTTGTTTCCTCAGCAGGCTCTTGACTCTCTTCATCATTTTCACCTTCTTCAGGATGCTTTTGATCTTCCGGACAAGGTTCTTCCTGCTCATCTTCCTTTTCAACCTCATCTGTTTTGTCAATCTGCATGGCATCATCAGTCTGTTCATTGTCCAATTCAGGAGTTGGTCCAGATGTATCTGTAAGTGCTTCATTTTGGTTCTTGATTTCATCTTCTAAATTTTCGGGTTCACCAAAATTATCCTAATCCACATTCTCATCGTTTCCTTCTTCCGGTTTGTCTGAAGTATTGGACTCCTCAGGCTCATCGGCAGTGTCAACACCATCATCATCCTTGGCTCGTAGCTCCCTTGAACTTGTGTCCTTGTCAGCAACAGATGGTCCAGATTCATTCTTCTCATTCTTATTTCCTGCCTCCTCATCTTCATCTTTGCCCCACGGCTTTTCATCAGCTTTTTCAGCATCAGAACCCGCATCTCCCAGTTTAGAGTCCAACTGCTCATCCTCGCTTTCCTCGTCCTCCTTGTCTTCTTCCGAATCTTCACTAAGACTATATTCTTTGCCCTCAAATTCTTCGGTCATCTCAATGCCTTTATTCTTATCCAGCACATTGTCCGGGGTATCTTGCTCTTTCTCTTCTTCTTCCTGCAAAGACAACACGGAAGAAAAAATCTAGATTGGTGAAAATTTTCCATGCAAAATTCGGGAATGAAAGACGATATATACCTTGCCACGCAGTTGATCTTCATCTTCTATTTGGTCACTTACATCTTTTGCTCCCACACCATCTCCCATTCCAGTACCTTTTGCAGCTTCTGATTTTTCATCTTTAGAGTCATCATCTTCATCGTTTTTGGAGATGCCAAACCCTTTTGTAAATAGATCAGCCAGAAAAGTTGCAAGGACATGGGTTATCAATGACACCTACAAAACAAAAGTTCACAAGGTACCAAAATATTCAATTTATAGGATAACGTTATAGCCCAGACGAGTATAACTATTGCTCCGAATGCCTAGGAAAGAACAGCAAAGGATTAAAAACAACATACCGTTTTACTTATCGCCAAAAACTCTTGGAGGTAAAAATCGCCAAAGTTCAATAAAAGTTCCAAAAATGCTTGAAGTTGCTTCAACTGGTCCCCAACACAAGCTGAAAGGACGCCCGATGAGTTCAATAGTTTTTCCTGAGAAAATAACAGCCTCAGTTCAATTTAGGTTTGAAGAAAAATAGTATCCCGTAGGTAAAAAAATAATCTGACTTACAATGGAACCAAATGTTTCTGACAGCAGTTTGCATAAGTTATCAAGGTTAAGGTCATTTTTTGCCTTCTTAAGCAGACCATCCCATATAGTAATATTCCCTTCCTCTTCTTGAGAAACACTTCTGTCTTTATAAGAGCAAAGCTTTCCAATCACATCCTTAACATTTTCAAATGCATTTGCTAAATTTGCTTCAAGAGCAGATTGTTCCTTGGGTTCCATTCCGGTTGATTGGTCTCCCGTTTTCAGTAAACAGTTCAGATTTTTAGCCAGCAATTTCCCCTGCGTTAAATTCATTTCTTAAATCCTACTCTAGAACCCTAAAAACAATCTATATGCTAGGCTAGAATCCACAAAGGATGAACAAAGATGGGATACCTCTTTAAAGACGGAGGCAAAATGACTAAGAAGAACGTTTATAGCATAGGTTTTCTCATTGTCTTCACAGAAAGCCGAAATTTGATTTTCAAGGTCCGTAAGCTGATTAAAGTTGTGGCATAGCAGCTTAACCATATGCTGTGTGACAAACTGATTACGACAGCTACGTGGCGTAATGATAAAACCGTTGGAATCAAGTAGAAGCCTATCCAGTGAAGCCTGATGAAAAACACATCTTCAGACCATTGCAAGAAATAACATACATTAGAGGATTGAAAAGAAGCGCGAGGATTCTGCACCTTAGAATTCAACAGTTTGACAGGAGTCCAAGTGTGTACTTCCAACGGTTCTCAGCAACGCCAATTCCTCCAGAAGCATTGCACTGAAGTTATCAATTAGTTGCTGCCATGTCACGAAAGTAACAAATTAACCAAGTGTTGTTGCAACAGAGGTTCAGTGCACATCATTCAAGTTAGAAGCTGAAATACCTTTTGTTGCCACATGCAATTGAATATAGCATGTTGATTTTGGGGAAAACTCAACAAAGACGCATCCTTTCTGTCCTCCTCCGCTGAATCTCCTAGTAATTTTGCGAAGGGTGAAACACGACGGCGAAAGCTGTTTAGAAGTTCAGCAAAACCGTAAGCAGTTTTCCTTTGCTGCCGTTGTATTTCCACAAGATGGTTGAGAAATGAGATTGAGCGCTTGACTTGTTAACATAGGAAATTTAGTGCGAGGACAATAAAAATTTGAAACAACAAGTTAAAATGGGATTCATAGAAGCTCGGGTATAAATTACAAGCTTTGGAAAGCCTACCTGCTCGGATGTAATATCTGAGTGTTTTCGTTCAATATTTAACATGAGTTGCACTGAAGCCAAGCTCTTAAAGTAAAATTCATTCGCTGCTCGCCACTCAGCCACTGAACTTTCCTTGTTTTGATCTTCGACAACCCTGGAAGTATGCATGCTACTTTTGGCATCTGTTAGCAGTAACAGATGATTTGGATCGTATGCTGGCTGGTAAAGCAACTCTTTAAAGTGATTTGACATCTAAAAAAGAAGATCATCATAGAATTAGTTAATCAGTAAGAAGATCATGTCTAGGAAGTACATAAACAGATGCAACAAACAAAAGTTTCTTACCTCTACATTTTCAAACTTGTGTTTCTGCAAACCACATTTTTCCAATGACTTGAGAAGGTAGGCAAGGCCCTCTTTTTTGCAACATCTCTATCACTGTTTCTCCATAGATCTGAACAGCTAGCTATCTTCTCACCAATCTTAGAAACTGTACTCCACAGAAATTTCCAATCACCCTGATAGACAGGGGGAGGGTACTGATGATCTGCCAAGATATTATGCAATTTTAAGAATATGCAGACTCCGCAAAAGCAAAAACAAAAATAGATCATATAGAACCCAGCAAGTGTACAAAGAAAAACCTTCACCCCTCAGTAATTCTTTAAAATGCATTTCTTGGTGGAAGCATCCTACCGACTCCTTTAATTTTTTCCTCCAAACAGCATACCAGGAAAACCTATGGCGAAGAGTTTACATAATGGAGAATTCTGTTTCTGTAAACTTCTAGTAATGTAGAAGGTCACAAGGTACACATGCATACCTGTCATTCACTTGTTCTGCATCTAACTTACTAACTAGAACGTCGACCCTCATGTTGGACGCTCCATTCATTAGATCTGGTCCTAGTAGAGGGAGAAATTGTACTCTTTCCTTTGCTAGGTTTGGCCTATCAAGCATTACAGGGCGCTGCAGCATGTCCTGCTCAAAAACAAGAAGCAATTTAAAAATCTCTTTGATAAGGCTCCACAATTTTAACTCATAGAAAACAAAAATTCTCTATATAATAACCCCTAGAAAAATGAAAAAGAAGACTCTCGCTATGGCAAGGAAGCTTTCAATCAACAGAAGCAACAACTACGCCTTAAACGTTACTTACAGTAAAATTCTGTATCAGCTTCTTGACCTTTTGCCTGGTTCTTTTAGTGGTCTCAATGAGCAGATGATTATCTGGCCTCTCCCACCGACAAAGTTTTAGATGCTCCTTTAACTCAGCTTCAACATTTTTTCTATTCAAATCTAATTGCTCCATAGCACTGATAAACAAATTTGAATTAAGAACATCTCTGGCCAAAC
This sequence comes from Brassica napus, assembly GCF_020379485.1. Lineage (NCBI taxonomy): Eukaryota > Viridiplantae > Streptophyta > Magnoliopsida > Brassicales > Brassicaceae > Brassica > Brassica napus. The sequence goes on from NC_063448.1 coordinate 36,352,347, forward strand.
AATCTCGAACTGATAAAAATCAAGACAGAATTATAAAAGGCTTACACTGGTAGAAACTGAATATAGAATCCAAAAATATTGTAGCAAATTTCAACCTTCCTCTTGTGTGAATCACTGTTAAAGAAAATGTATGATTTAAGGCAAAAAGACAGCCAGTACGGAAGATACAGTCATGTTAAAACTAGAAGTCAACTGTAAACAGTGGATGTGCAACCAACAGTGGCGACTGAAGGAAATAACGCTGAAACACATTTAAATCCATCAAGATTGAAACGGACGAAAAAATAAAAACTAAGTGATATATCATAGAGAAAAAAACAAAAATAGCACTAAATCAAGTTTTTGTTCCCAAACTAGCATTCAAGGTCAAAAGTCACAAAAATAGCACTTAATGTTTTATCAAAAGTCACAAACTTAGGGTTTAGAGTTTAGGGTTTAGGGTTTAGAATTTAGGGTTTAGAGTTTAGAGTTTAGGGTTTAGGGTTTAGGGTTTAGGGTTTAGAGTTGAGAAATGAGGTTTTGGGGATAATATTTCAAATTTTAAGAAATAAAAAAATTAAAATTTTCAAAAGATAAACTTAGAAATGTGCTATTTTGGTCATTTTAGTTTTTGAGTGCTATTTTTGTGATATAAACTTAGAAATGTGCTATTTTGGAGATTTGCCTTATATCATACGCAGCTAACCTTGAATATACTCCCAACGAGCGCTACCCATACTTAAATGAAGAAGGAAGCGAAGGAGAAGCTCAAGACGTCTCTTAAATTCACCAATATTTGACGTTTCAATGAACTCCATCAAACTGCGACAAAAGATCTATTAGATGACCGAATTTGCAAGAATACATATGTAAGCACCAGAATTCGTTTGGTGCACACCTTTGTGAAATAGACTCATTTTCATGTTCTAAAAGTTCAACACAATCCTTCTGGAAGAGAACTGAAAACAAAGGAAGCCACAACTGCAACGAGAAAAAAAAATGTTACCCTTAAGAGTGTTATTGTTCATGACTACAAATTTTTTTAACTAGTCCTACCTTCCTTGCGCTTAGTTCATACTGATCCTGAACCTCATCAAGCAATGTAGGCCAGCACTCAAATTCTAACTTCTGCCAAGAACTTGCGAGGGAAATAATTGGCTCCAAAAGATCTATAAGACACAAAAACAATATGACAATCGATAAACAGAGTAAATAATGGAAGAAACAAATGGTATAACTAAAGAGAGAAACGATTAAAATCCATACCAGATACGGGCAATTTACATCCCTCTTCCTGTAACTTCTGGACCTTGCAAATCAGAAATTGCAATCCTGAAAGAGCCTTTTCAAACAATGGCAAAAAGGAAAGTAATGGTTATGATGAATCACTAAAACATCAAAGTGAAGGGAAGGCGATTCCATGGGTATAAGCTACCACAACCAATTTGAGTATATATGTATACCTTTGCCAGCAGAGTCCTTGAAGGAATATCCATGAGCATTCGCAGGATATCAGAGTTTTTGAAGACCAGGATGGTCCTCATGTTCTTGCAACAGAAAATTAATTCTCAATTGAAGTGGAGTGAGAAACTTGACCATTTTCCCCAGCTCAGGACCATCAAAGTCCTATAAAAGACACTGTCAGAACCCAGGCGGAAGTAACATAAATAAGAGAACTTCTTTAGCAAACAAAAAGCTAGCAGACCTTGTAGAAGTTGTATTTACAGGCACTGTCCGTGTGAAGTGAAGGTTTTTTTGTATTCCTTGCAAAGACGAAGCAGGTGTTCTGGAACAAGTTTTGCATCCAAGCTTGATGTAAATAGACCCTTCAGCCCTGTCGGAATCAAAAGATAATCCAGTAATGTATTTAGTATAACGAATCAGCCACATTAAACAATCAACAGCGACAATGGTGTCTGATGGTCACCTTTGATCATATTGACTCCAAGTTCATAGGAATCAGTGAATGAATCCAGCCTTCTACTATCAGTAATACATCTTCCAGTCTGAATATAATATATATTGCTAGATACAACGGAATTGCGACAAGTACTTATGCAACATTTGAAGAGTTTAAATAGAAAAGCTTTTGGCAATACCTTTTCATAGAGGTCACAGAAACCAAATAACTCATTATGTGCGCTATATATATTATCTACATGCTCCTCTATCAAGTCCCAATCATCCTCCAAATTTTCGTCACCCTGGTCAGTTTGCGTCTGTGGAGAACAAAAGAAAAATCAGAAGTGATAAACAAGAGAGTTTACAAGTTCCAGTAATGCATTAGAATGAAAGGTTTACCATAAGTTTCATATCATCATTAGCCAGATACTCTTGCCATTCTGAAAAGCTCTCACTTGGGAAGTACTTGCCAAGGGCAGATATATCTACTTCCATGACACTCTCAATTTTGAAGTCACGGGAACGAAATTTGTACAGCCCAAAAAGAGCGTCAGCCCTTGTTCTTACTTGATATTTCATCTCCATCCAATTTCTCGCCAATTCAAAATATATGCTATCCAATATCTGCAGATGGAGTTCTTGGAACGTTAGATAGCAAATTTCCATATTCATATGCATATAACTGGCAAATATTTTATCTCAAAAGAAGCTTTATCCATTAGCCCAGTGTTTGCAACAAAGTGCGCAACACGAGCATGCTGATTTGAAAGTAGATATGTTTCCCTTGAAATATTCTTGTATTCATGTGTGAATATATAGTACAATGAGTCGAGAGATCTCAGGGATCTTTACAAAACTGTTATGAATATATGGGAGAATATTCAGTAGAATATCTCAACTATACATGAGGATAGTTATCGTCTAATACCCTCCCTCAGTCGTAGCGGTGGTTCAACGACGCCTAGACCGGATAGAAAACTGAGGAAGAGAGAGGATGGCAAGCCCTTCGTAAAGATGTCAGCGTACTGTATTGTTGAAGGAACATGAAGAACCCGGACCTCTCCTTTGATGACCTTTTCCCGAACAAAGTGTATGTCTATTTCAATATGTTTCGTCCGCTGGTGTTGTACAGGGTTTGAAGAAAGATAGACTGCACTTACGTTGTCGCAGTAAACGACCGTAGCTTTTGTAAGTGGCCTTCCCATTTTGAGCAAAAGATTGCGTAGCCAACACGCCTCGGCAACTGCATTAGCCACTCCTTTGTACTCAGCTTCAGCACTCGATCGTGATATTGTTGGTTGGCGCTTAGCTGACCATGATATCAAGTTGTCTCCAAGGTAAAGGCAGAAGCCAGAGGTAGACCGCCTGGTTGTGGGACACCCAGCCCAATCGGCATCTGTGTAAGCCGTAAGGGAGGAGTGTTGTTTCTTCAACAGTTGTAATCCAAGCGTCTTTGTGCCTTGTATATATCGTATAACACGTTTCATCGCTAGCCAGTGACTCTCTCTCGGATCGTGCATGAATAAGCACAGCTGTTGAACAACATATGATAAGTCTGGCCTGGTGAATGTAAGATATTGCAAAGCTCCCGCAAGGCTTCTATATTCAGTCGGGTTTGACACCGGTTTGCCGTCGTCTTCTGCAAGTTTTGACTTTAAATCAACAGGAGTGGAGCATGGTTTACACTCTGTCAAGCCGGCCCTCTGAATGATTTCCTCTGCATATTTACTTTGATTGAGGAATAGTCCTTTGGCGTTGAACATCGCTGATACGCTTAGAAAGGAATGAATGATGCCGCAGTCTGTCATTGGGAATTCGGACTTTAGAACCCGTATGATTGTATCTTTTAGACTCGTTGTTGATGCTGTTACGATGATGTCATCAACGTAGAGAATTAGATACGCCATTAGCCCATTTTTATTGTAAACGAACAAGCTTGCATCCGATCTGCTTTGCACAAAACCATTATTAGTAATGAATGTAACAAATCGAGCATTCCAAGCCCTTGGGGCCTGTTTCAATCCGTAAATAGATCGCTTGAGTTTGCAGACGTAATCAGGTTTCGTCTTGTCAACAAAACCCGGAGGCTGGAACATGTAAACCGTCTCATCCAGTGTCCCATGTAGGAAAGCATTTTGAACATCGAGTTGATTAACCTCCCAATCGTTAGCGAGTGCAACGTGTAGGACCGTTCGAATTGTAACTGGTTTCACAACAGGACTAAACGTTTCGTCAAAATCGACCCCATGCTCTTGAGACTTTCCATTCGCTACAAGCCGTGACTTATGCTTGCAAAACACTCCATCTGCATCATACTTATGTTTGTACAACCACATTGAGCGCACAATGTTAGTGTTTGGTGGTCGCGGGACAAGATCAAAAGTCTCGCTTTTAACAATAGCATCGTACTCTATAGTCATTGAAGGATTCCAATTGGGATCGTCTAGAGCACTAAGATGGCTTTTTGGTAGAGGTGAAATGGTTTGAGTTTGAAGAGAGAAAATTTGTTTTGGTTTTGAATTGCCATGCTTAGAGCGAGTAGACATAGAGTGCCGTGGTGCCTCATTTACTACAGGTGCAGTTTGAGTTGGCGCCTCGGTTGAAGGTGGGGCTGCAACCGGGATGTGGTTGGTTACAGATGGAGCTTCCAATATCTGTCGGAAGATAGAGGATGAAGAGGGCTCAATATGAAGAAAGTCATAAGCTGAAGTGTTTTGTGTTTTGGCTTCTTTGTAGGGAAAAGATGTTTCATCAAAACTCACATGTCGTGATATTATGATTTTTTTTGTAGATAGATCCATGCACCGGTATCCACTGTGATTGGTAGGATATCCCAAAAAATGCATTTTGCGGACCTAGGAGAGAGCTTATGTGTGTTTGAGTGATTGATATTAGCAAAACATAAGCACCCAAAAACTTTTAAATGAGAATAAGAGATTGGCTTTTGAAAAAGTAAAGAGAAGGGGACCTTGTTTTGAATAGCCTTTGAGGGAAGAAGGTTTAGAATGTGGACAGCCGTGTGTAGCGCTTCTACCCAGAAGGAAGATGGTAGATGAGCTTGGAAGAGGAGACTACGCACTGCATTGTTGATTGTGCGGATCATCCTCTCCGATTTTCCGTTCTGCTGAAAAGTATAAGGGCAAGAGAAACGGAAGGTAATACCCCTAGTTGCGAATAATCTGTGAAACTCAGAGTTGTTGAACTCGCCACCATTATCACATTGAAGTGATTTAATGTCTTTGCCAAACTGCGTTTTGACATAGTTAGCAAAGTGAAGGAATTTTGAATATGTTTCATGTTTATGTCGCAAGGGGTACACCCATAAGAAGTGGGTATAATGATCAAGAAATAGTACGTAGTACTTAATACCACTGAGACTGTTGACAGGCGATGTCCACAAGTCACAATGGATGATTTCGAAAGGACAGGAGACAGATGTGTTTGATTGATAAAAAGGAATCTTTGTTTGTTTTCCAAACTGACAAGAAGAACACAAGTGATTAGAATCACGTTTATTACATAATAAAACTGAAGAAGCAAATAAATGATCTAATGTTTGGTTGCTGGGGTGAGCCAGCCTTTGATGCCAAACGTTAGACGAAGCTGCAAAGAAAGAAGAATGTTGCTCAGTCGTATTATTTGATGATGGAAGAATAGGATAGAGATCTCCTGTGCTGTCACTGCAGAGAATCATATTCTTGGTTTGAAGATCCTTCACAGAAAAACCAAAAGGGTCAAATTCAACAGAACATGAGTTATCCTTAGTAAAGCGACGAACAGATATGAGATTTTTTATAATAGAGGGGGTAACCAGAACAGAATTCAGTGAGAGTGGTCGACTTTTAGTGAGAAAAGAACGTGAGCCAGAGAAGGTAACCGGAATCCTTCCTCCGTTAGCAACGGTGACTGTTTTTCCGATGTTATTTTTAAAAACAGAGTGAAGATTACCTGCCGAGTTTGAGAGATGCGCGGTAGCTCCTGAATCCATGTACCACTGATTATCTGAAGGATCGAAGAGCGTCATTGTGTTGTAGGCGGAAGCGAAGTCCGCTGTAGGCGCATTCTTCTGATCTGCAGCGTTGACAGGAGTATGTTGTGGTTGTGGTCGTGGACCTAGCAGACCTGGTTGAGCGTAGGCAGGTTGTGGGAACTGAGTCCAAGGATTGAACTGCTGTGAGTTCCACATAGGATAGCCGTTGTTCCAGTATGGAACACCCCATTGATTGAATTGAGCGCGAGGATGGGTTGAGTTATTTCTTCCACGACCTCGTGAGCCACCTCTGCCTCTATTTCCTCTGTTCTTGCCAAAGTGGTGAGGTTGCTGCTGCGATGATCGGTCGTTTGGTGTGACCGCAACGTTGAGCGCCTTTGTTGATGATGAGGAGTTATCAACAACCTTCTTTCCTTTCCCTAATCGATCTTCCTCAAGGATCAACATTGAACGAGCCTCATCAAAGGTTGGAAAGGGAGTGCGATGAATTATGACGTTTATTATGTTGTCATATTTGGTATTTAGCCCATTCAGCAAGTAAGTCACCAACGCTCTCTCCGTGACTGGCGCGTCGACGTTGGCTAAGTTGTCAGCAATGGATTTTAGTTCCTGGCAGTAGGCGTGAATAGAGAGATCACCAATTTCTTGAGATCGAAGTTTGTGGTCAAGTTGGATCGCACGGGCTTCTTTGTTGTTGCGGAAGAAATTTTCGAATCCAAATCTCCCGCGATGTACCGCCGGTTTTGAAGGTACTGCAAAACAAATTCTTAGAGAGTGTGCCGTAGAGCCACAATTTCACCAAACCATCTTTTTTTCTCCACGCAACATCATTGTCATCGACTGGGACGAGAGTGCCATCTAAGTGTCCGGAAACATCAAAACTCTGACAGTGTGTCATGAATAGTTCTCTCCAAGCATCATAATTGCCATCATCAATATCCAAGAGGAAAGGGATATGTGACTTGATGTTGGTGACGCCGTAGGCGCGTTCGTGGGGAGCGAGAATAGGTTGCTCTGCCATGGAGGGAACTTTTTTCTTTTTTTTGGAAGAGAAGAGAAAGAAGAAGGAGAAGAGTTAAGAACGCAGGGAAGAAGCGTTAAAAGGTTCAGAAACGTGAACCCTCTGATACCATGAAAGTATATATGTTTCCCTTGAAATATTCTTGTATTCATGTGTGAATATATAGTACAATGAGTCGAGAGATCTCAGGGATCTTTACAAAACTGTTATGAATATATGGGAGAATATTCAGTAGAATATCTCAACTATACATGAGGATAGTTATCGTCTAATATGATTTTTATATAGTGCAGTCTTGAGTTGCAACTCGGAGATCTACAGTAATCAAGTGGAAGGTAATTATACATAAGCAACTTCAAAAGTCTGATAATCCTTTTCATTATGTTAAAGAAAATCATAATATAATTCAAGAAATCATAAGAAACTTACTTTTCTCGTATAGTCTGCACTTGAAACAGAAATCAGTTTGTGCAGGAAGCCAACATCCAAACCTAACGACTTAGCACGGTAATCTGCATCATGAGAAAGGTGCAGCGGTGGCAAGCTCTCAATGTAGGTAGCTGAAGCGAAGGAAGAGCTCCTTGGAAATCTCATTAAGGCATAGATTGTCTCCTGCAAGGATCATAACTCATTATTATTTTGTACCAACATTTGTGATAAACAAAAGGTTAATTAAGTACCATGAGTGAGTCGACCGTGTCTATGTCAAATCTGCTGAGAATTTTTCCCAAGAGAGCACCTGAGACAAAGAGTGATAAACCCATTTTCATCTCGTATACCGAAACTTGTATTGGCTGAGTTATATCAACATATTCGGAATAGTCACTGGACAACCGATCAATAAACGATGTTGCCGTCTCCTGCCAGTTGAAAACTTGCTCAATAACCTGGTTCCAGTCAACCTTGTCAATATCCTTAATCAGACTTATCGGACGTGTGAGAAATCCGGCGAACTCATCCAGCGCTCTTCTCAAATTCTGGTACTTATTAGGATCAGAGCGAAAAATAACCTGTTTCAGAAGGAAAACAAAAGAAACAACAAGTGAACAGTGGGAGGTGGGATAGGTATAATCACGAAGCAAATAGGGGGAAGCTGCAGTGGCTGTTTCATACCTTTCGTTGCAACCTTTTGCGCTCAGTATTGAGCTTAGATAATGTACATTCAGTTCTTTCGTCATCTCCAGTGTAAAGCAATCCAGACAGATACTCACATTCTTCCCGGACCTGTTCACGATTGACATAGGTCAATAAAAACAATCAGAGACAGTATGCAATTGCTGTTGTGAACCTAAATAATGCAAAGAGCAACCACCTCTTTGTTAAGCTTCAGCGATGAAATCTTTTCTTCTAGTTCTGCCAGCTTACAAGTGATCTTCATGGCAGGATCTATAACATCCAAGCTATTCAAAAGATTGAAGCGCAATCCTCCAAGATAAATCCATGCCAGACCAAGATTGGAGTAGAATTCTACAAACGTTGGGAAAACTGTAAGAACCATTCACACGTCGAGGACGGTTTACCTTGCAGAGACTAAAATTGTTGCAGCTTATATATAAACTATATACGATACCATTTGATGAGCACTCAGAATAAAGATGTTTCGCTAATGGTTCGACAAATGAGTGAGAAAAAGATTTCAATTTCTGATGGCTTGATGAGCTGATAAGTGAAATGAGAGACTTAATGCCATCCATCTGCATAAACGAGAAGAGATGCATAAACTTGGAGCTGTAGCTTTTCTCCACAAAGATTCTAAACTGTAGCTTTTCTTGTTTAAGGTGAGATTGGTCTCGGATAGAGTAAACAATACTAAAAATGGGACGAACAGAGGCGTTTATTAGATTTCGAGATGAGGTTACAAAGGTGGAGAAAGTAAAAGAGCCGGAGCTCGTGAGAGCTTAAACCGGAAAAATACAAACAGCAGAGAGATGATTGTACGGACAATAAATCATAATCTCGCCGCCGAGTTTGTGTAGCTAAGTGTCGATATCTTTCTCCTTTGCTTTCCTCTCCTTTTATAGTCTGTTCGATCGTCTTAACCTAATCTCCTTTTAGTTGATTGGGCATTGTCGGCCTTTCGGGCCTGATTAGGGGAATGCTCGCCCTGAGCTGTTTAGTCGATCGATCGTGCTCTGTTTGCTCTCCACTTCGACTAAAAGCATTCCTTGGTTAAGTCGAAGCCTTGAGCATCGGCTTCCGAGCTGATGGCAATCCGGCTTACTGGATTGGGCCTTTTGTTTGATGGGCTTTGTGGATGGGTTAAATCCATCCCCAACAATAAGTCCCCCCCCAGTTCATTGATGGTCGAGTGGTCGATCTTCAATGAATTTGGTGTCTTTAGTTCGGAGGATAAAAGGCTCAATCCGGGCAAACGACTGGATCTACTTGAGAGATCAAAACGCCAGATCGATGCTTCTTAACCGAGAAAATGAACCAGCGCATCTGTCGATCACGCGTTGTGATCGTGGAATAAATGCTGGTCGGTCGAGAAAATGGACCGACACGTCTGTCGATCACGCGCCAATTGGGTTTAGTCCCATTTAGGCCTCATTAGGCGTAATGATTACGCCTTGATCCCAGCGCTCACCCTCCTCTATAAATAATGCGCCCCTCCTCGCTCCTCTTCACTTTTCTCTGCAGCGTCAAGGTACTTTCTCTCTCTACCCTCTTTCTCTCTCTTAATCTTTGTTTAGAACTTCGATTATCGAGATGTCGTCTTCCCAAAAGTTAATTTGGGAGCAAAAGGGGAAAGAGGTAGCGCTTAGTCGGGGTTCCTCCAAGGATTCGTAGGGTATTCGTCACGAGGCGATGATGGATACTGGGAGCATGAATCCGGCGCAGCGTCTTCTCATCTCGGAGGCGAGGGAACAATTTCGGGATGATGACGATGGTCAAGAAGCAGTGGACATCTCGTGCATTCCGATCAGCTATTATCCGGGAAATATTTTTGCGGAGGAGAGTCCGCTGGAAGCCTGGCGGGTGCATCCTTCTGTTGTCGACGGTCAGGAGTGGCCGAACGTCGAGAAGACGAAGTCCACTGTAGAATCAGTGGAGGCGATTCTCCGATATCTCACTGCGCACGGGGTCTCGTTTATAATCCCGAAGGAAAACCAAAGGCCTTGGTCCCCGCCGAGAGGTTACCAATGTGTCTACGAGTCGTACTTCCAAAACGTCACGAAGCTGTGGTTTCCGATTCCCCGAATCGTCACGGCCTACGCGTTCCGCAGGGGGGTTGCTCTGAGTCAGCTAATGAATGGCTCGCTTCGCCTGATGGTTGTTTTGTCGGTGATCGCGGCTGAAGCGGGGATGTCGTTGAGCGTGAGGGCATTCGAGGAACTGACTTCGGCCTCAATCTCTGATGACGGGCTAGTCTCGACGAGGATGCGTCCAAACTACAACGTGGTTACCGGGTATCCGACCAAAACCTCAGACTGGCAGCGTTCATACTTCTACGTGAAGTCGAATAGGTCGGCATTTGAGGAACCGCCGAGATCTAGCTGTCGTGTTTTTTGGAATGCGGAGATGGGTATAGCATACTGATTTAATGACGACTGTTGCGCGTACTTATCTGATATTTTGTGTTTGTCTTTTTTTTTTTTGCAGTTGGTCACCCGAATATTGCCACCTACCCCGAGGATTGGAAGACAAGTGCCCGAACCGTTGCGCTGCAGAAACAAGATTATTGGGAGAATTTTACTCGGGATAGGACTTGCAGATCTATTGATCGAATCGCCAACAGTGAGCCCTCACTTTTTCCTTCTTTATTTCCGAGTGATTGTTCGATAACTTACCAGTTTTCCTTTTTCCTTTCTTTTTGCAGGGGATTGGATCTCGGACTCCCTCCCTCTTGTTAATCAGTCAACGACGAAGAGATTGTCGCTTTTTACTCGAGCCGAGCAGAAAGAAATTAATCGAGCTAGATCCATGAAGCAATTACCAGATCTCAGTCTCATCGTGGCCGGGAAGTTAGGTACCCAAAAGGGGACTTCTGGGGGTAAGGTTGGTACTTCGGGGCCGGAGACTACTGACGCTGTTCCTGTTACCGCCGAGCAAGCACCTACCGGCGGTTCTTCTCAGGGGAAGAATTCAAAGAAGAAGAAGAGAAACATGGAGGCTCGGAAGGAGCCTAATGATGTGGAGCGAACCGACGTGGGTGATTCCTCCAAGAAGGATGGGAAGAAGAGGAAGGCCGGGGATCCGCCTGTAGAAGACGCTCCCAAGAAGAAAAAGATGAGGAAGAAAGATTCCTCCTTGCCCCGACCATCCTCAGTTTGTGAGGAGGAACTCCAGGCTTTGGTCCCTGATGCTACTCCCGAGGCTGGAACCTCGGATGATGACGAGAACGAGACCATCGCCTTGCGTCGGCGGAGACGAGAGGGTCAGACGACAGAAGGAGGGTCTCTTGGAGTCTCGACGGGAGATCGGGGCGTCTTGGAGGTTCCGAGGAAATTGCAAGCTTCCGGGGGACAGCAAGTCCGCCTGATGGGCGATTCCTCAGCTCATATCACGGAGGGATCTGAGACCCGCGTGTCCGGACGTCCCAAAGAGACCCCGGAAGATGGGTTCAAGTTTGAGTTTAATCGCGAGCTTCCGTTAGCTTGTTACCCAGAAGATTGTGCTCGTTTGCTGCAATCGGTTAAGGGCGGCCCCGACCAGCTTCCTCCGGTAGGGGATCTCCTCTTTAAGGACGAGTATGAACACGCCGCTTGCTCGTCTGTTAAGGTAAGCGTTTGCCCGCGCTTTTCCATCACTTGTTCTCGATATTTTGTCTAACTTTTTCTTTGTTGTGCCCTGATCAGAGTCAAGGCGATTGGAACGTACTCGTTGAGAAGTACGATATGGCGTTAAGGCGAACCCGAGAGCAGGTTCGTGAGGGCGAGGAAGCTAGGAAGAAAACCGAGGAAGCTCTCCGAATTGCGTTGCGAGACAAGTCCGACGCGATTACTCGGGAAAAAGCCCTCAGAAAGGCGTTCGACGAGACGAGGACGTCTGACGCGGCGGAATTGCAAATGTGCAAAGAGTCCATGAAGAACCTCGAGTTGGTGCTGGACAAGGTGGCAAAGGAGAAGGCCGAGTTAGAGAAGGCAAGGGCTGCGGAGTCGCTGAAGTACGAGGAAGAGATGAATAGGCTTCGGAAGTCTCGCAGGTACGAAGTCACGCATGAGAGGATCCGCGTGATGATCGCTATGATTGCCAAGGCCGAAAAACGCTTTCATAGGATTTCTCTTCGGGAAGCGCGAAGGGACAAGTACGAAGAGGCTCGATGCCTGCAAGGCCAAGCTTTCGGGACGAGGAGATGTCTCGAGCGGATCAAGGATGCGGGAACTGAAATCCCGCCGGAGATTATCGAGACTTTTGCTGGGCAGGAGGAGCATTACAAGCGGGAAGCAGCTCGTCTCGAGGTTAAGGAGATTCCTGAGGAAGATCTTTGCCTTTCTCCGTTGGTGTTGGAATCTCGGTTCTTAATCGACGAGGTTTGGCGGCAGATCGATCCGTTCGGATCGAATATTGATTTGATCGACTCTGAAGCCGCTATTGCTCTCCGAACTCCCCGCGCTAATCGAGATCCACCCCCCGAAGATCAGATGAAGGAACCCGCCCAAACCGCTGGATCTTCCACCCAGCGCGCTGACCAAGATGCTGATCTTACGAAGCAAACGTCGATGGATGCGGTCATTCCGGAGGACGGAGCTGTGCCTACCATTGTCCTGACTGATTCTCCTACGAAGGCGTCTAAAAATCTAAGTTCTTCGACGTCTTCTTCTGAAGAGCTTAAGAAGGATGGCGGCGTTTCTGCGGGTCGTCCGGAAGGCGTTTCCACGGCGAACGAGGACCCACCGATCCTAACTTTTGGTCGTATCTCGGGTCCCGGGGAGAAAGATGGCACGGTGAGCAAAGATCCCCCGGCTATTTGACGGATGAAGACCGCTGTTTGTTGTAGCTTTCTTTTTTTTATTTTGTTCTAGGCTCATGGAAGCCCTTGACTTTATGTATTGTGTAATCGACCTTGATAGGTCTTGTTGTTCGGTACTGGGATAGTTCCATTTTTTCGTTAAGACTTCTTATTTTTATCAAGTACTTTCATCGTAAGTGCATTGTGAACGAACACAAATGACTTAAATGATTTTGAAGTAATTCATTGCTCGTTAACTTAATCCCACCAATCTTGTTTGCGATTAGTCGGGTATCCGGATGCTTCACAGTAACCGAAAGAAATTTGGTCGGCCAACCCACTATTCTTCAATTTGTGATAAGATCTGGAAATTTTGCTCGCGAATTGGTCAATGCGAGAAGCATCGGTGACTCTGTTTTTCCCTTCGTTCGATATCTGATCGGGATACGTTCGATTGATTGGGACGAGTGCTCGTGCGCCGCATTCGAGTTAAGGGGCTGGCATCGTTTGCTCGGATTTTTACTCTCGTTATTTTGCTTGAGAAAAAACAAGATAAGTAAACAGGTTTTTTTTTTTTGGGCGAGTAAAAGGTGATGTAGATCATTTACTCGCTCTTGCAAGTTACTCATTTTACGAGTAGAAACGTCGAAGATGCATGGAGTTCCAAGCTCGTGGGATTGCCTCTCCGCGGGAAGTCTCGAGTCGGTATACTCCTGGTTTGACGACTCGAATGATCTTGTATGGTCCTTCCCAATTCGCGCCGAGCTTTCCGGCGTTGGGTTCTTTGGTGTTTTCGAAGACTTTTCACATGACCAGATCACCGAGCTCAAGAGGGCGCGAGCGGACCTTCTTGTTATAGTAGCTCTCGATTTGATTTTGGTAATTCTGGATCCGAAGGAGGGATTGGTCGCGTTTCTCTTCTAGTTCATCGAGGGCATCTAGTAGCATCTCTTGGTTAAGCTCGACGTGCTGAGGCATCTTGGATCGGCGGAGACTTGTGACGTTGACCTCAACCAGAGACATTGCCTCCATCCCGTAAGCGAGAGAGAAGGGGGTAGATTTTGTTGCTCCTCGAGGAGTCGTCCTGTGCGACCAGAGGACGCCGTCGAGTTCGTCGGCCCAGTATCCCTTCTTGAGATCAAGACGCTTCTTGATTCCGTCGATGATAATCTTATTCGAGGATTCTGCTTGTCCGTTTCCTTGAGGGTATCTCGGTGTCGAGGGGCTTAGTCGGATGTCCCACTTGCTACAGAAATCTTTGAAATTTCCGGACATAAATTGTGATCCATTGTCCGTCACAATCTCGTACGGTAGGCCGTGGCGACAGATGATGTTTTTCCAAACAAAACCGCGAACTTCCTTCTCAGTAACCTGCGCGAAGGCTTCTGCTTCAATCCATTTGGTGAAGTAGTCGGTTAATACCAACACGAAACGACGTTGGCGAGAATTCGGCATTGGTCCGATGATATCCATCCCCCATCGCATGAATGGGTAAGGAGCTGCGGAGGTTCGCAGTAGTTCGGTTGGGCTGTGGATACTCGGAGCATGTCATTGACATTTGTCGCATCGCCGAGCATACGCTTCGTAGTCGGTATTCATAGTTGGCCAGAAGAATCCTAAGTTTCGAATTTTTAAAGCTAGTGCTCGGCCTCCGGAATGGTTACCGCCTGCTCCTTCATGAGTCTCGGCCATTACTAGCTGCGTTTGCTCGCCAAAAATGCAGTTGAGGAGGACCTTGCTAGCTGTTACCCGGTGGAGTTCTTCTTCTATGACGACGTAGTGCGCGCTGCGTCTCTTTAATCGTCTCGCGGCCCATTTATCAGTGGGAAGTATGCCCTTGGTGAGATACTGGATGAATTCAGTTCTCCAGTCCAGTATCAACTGATCTTGGTCTGTCATCTCGGAGTCGTCATTGGTCGGAGATAAGGGCGTTGTTTCGGATTCCGTAGTGACGAAGTTAGCTGCCTCCGTTGAGATGTCGATGCTTGGTTTTTCGATTCGATGGATCGGAATAGTCCTTTTGACTTGATCGCGGAGCTTGCTTCCGAGTGCTGCCAATGCATCGGCACATACATTCTTTCCGCGAGGAACCTTTGTGAGTTCGAAGAATTCGAACTCTTTAGCTAACGATTGTACGACTCGGAGGTAAGCGTCCATTCTGTCGTTGTGCGCATCATAATCACCGCTGAACTGACTGGCAACGAGCTGTGAGTCGCAGTATGCACTGAGCCACTTAGCTTTGACTGCTTTTGCGAGACGAAGGCCAGCGATGAGCGATTCGTACTCCGCCTCGTTGTTTGATGCCGGGAAACCAAACCTGAACGACTGTCGAATGAGTTCTCCCGATGGAGATTGAAGTTGAACTCCTGCTCCTGAGCCTTTGTTTGTCGAGGAACCGTCGACATGCAGGATCCAGGTTGAACCTGAGTTTTCTAAATCTTGAGCGAGTTCCGGGGATAACTCCACGAGGAAATCGGCGAGGACTTGAGCCTTAGCGGGTGTCCTACATTTGTAAGTGATGTCGAGCTCTCCGAGTTCAATCGCCCACTTGGTAATACGGCCAGCTCTGTTCGTGTTTTGCAAAACAGTTCAGAGCGGCTGGTCGGTAAGAACTTCTACCGAGTGCGACTGAAAATAGGGGCGGAGTTTCCTCGCTGATTCGACAATGGCCAAGGCCATCTTCTCAACTGTCGGGTGTCGGGTTTCTGGTCCGGTCATCCTTCTACTCATGTAGAAAACAGGTCGTTGTTCTCCTCGGTCCTCCTTGATTAGTACACTGCTGACTGCGGCGGACGAAACTGCAATGTAGAGGGATAAAACGTCGCCTACGTCTGGCTTTGCCAAGATCGGAGGCGTCGTCAGGTAGTGCTTGAGCTGATTAAAAGCCTCTTCGCACTTATCGTCCCAGATGAATTTCTTATTTCCTCGGAGGAGATCGTAGAAGGGGAGACATTTGTCGGTGGATCGGGAGATAAAACGATTGAGTGTTGCGATTCGGCCGGTCAGTCGTTGGACTTCTCGGCAGTTTCTCGGGCTGGGTAGGTCGAGGACGGCTGATATTTGCTTCGGGTTTGCTTCAATTCCCCGCTGTGTCACTATGTAGCCAAGGAATTCTCCGGATGACACGCCAAATGTGCACTTGGCTGGGTTTAACTTCATTTTGTACGTGTTTAGGATGTCAAAACACTCCCGTAAGTGCGTTAGGTGGTCGTCAGCTCGGATTGATTTGACGAGCATATCATCGATGTAGACTTCCATTGTTGCACCAAGCTGTTTAGCGAACATACGGTTGACAAGTCGCTGGTACGTCGCTCCGGCATTCTTCAGCCCGAAAGGCATCACTTTGTAGCAGTAGGTTCCTCGATCGGTTATGAACGACGTCTTCTCTCGATCATCCGGATGCATCATAATCTGGTTGTATCCTGAGAAAGCGTCCATAAATGTGAGCATTTCATTGCCGGCAGTTGACTCAACGAGTCTGTCGATGTTCGGGAGCGGGTAGCTATCCTTTAGACAGGCCTTGTTGAGGTCGGTAAAGTCGACGCACATGCGCCACTTGCCATTTTTCTTTTTGACGACCACTGGGTTGGCGAGCCATTCCAGGTAACGGACTTCCGTTATGGAGCCCACGCTCAGTAAGCGTTCGACTTCCTCGACGACTGCTTTGGATCTTTCGGGACCCAACTTTCGTCTCTTCTGTCGGATGGGCTTAATATTCGGATCTACGTTCAACTCGTGAGTCGTGATGGACGGGTCGATCCATTGCATGTCAGACATTGACCAAGCAAAGGTAGACAAGTTTTGCTTCAGGAAATCCAGGATAGCACGCTGCATCTCGTCCGATAGATAGGCGCCTACTCGTAGCACTTTACTTGGATCCGACTCGTCGATCGGGACTTCGAGCACTTCTTCCTTTTGTGGGCAGACCATACTTATTGGAGGGGAAATCTAGTTGACTAGTGATTGTGAACGTTGTAACTTGACCGTGGCGATTAAGAGATCTCGTGCAGCTCGTTGATCTCCTCTCACCGTCTTAATGGTACCATCCATTCCCGGGAATTTGACACACTGATGGTATGTGGATGCAATTGCTCGCATAGAGTATAACCATGGGGTCCCTAGTATCACGTGATAGGGAGCCTTGGTGCTGACTACCGAGAATTTGACCATCCGAGCTACCCCCTCTGCTTGTACCGAGAGACGGATAGTCCCCAGGATTACCTCGGAGGAACCGTTGAAGCCAGTGAGAGTTCTGGAAGACGGTTTCACGTCTTTTAAGTCGATTCCCATTTTTACGAGAGTTTTGCGAAATATGATATCGACCGAACTACCAGTATCGATTAGCACTTTGGTAACATCGTACTTATCGATAGCCAAAACGACGAGAAGGGGATCGTTATGAGGGAAATTTACTCCAAGGAGGTCTTCTGTCGAGAAGGAAATTGGGAGATCGGTTGGGAGCTTCTGTGGCCAACGCTGTGAAGTATCCACCATTCGACGGTGATCCTTGACCGCCCGTACTGAATCCCCGCAAGGCGGAGATCCTCCCATAATCACGTTGATCCGCGGCCTGACGCTTGTTTGCTTTTTGATGAGAAGAGCTCGGAGGTCCTCGCTCTCCTTTGGTGATTCGGCTCTTTTACGGTCCAGCTTTGTACGCAGATCGTTAATTCGTGCGTTAAGCTGATCTCGCAAATCGACGATAGGATTATCGCCTGTAGATGCTGGTGAAGGTCCTTGGCTCAATGCATGCTTGGTTCTTTTAGCGTTAAGCTTGACTCGGAAATCGGAAGGTCCGGGAGTCTCGTTATTTGTCGACGTGATCTTCCGCTTGAGGAGCGTACGTAGGTCCAACGGGTCAAGAGCTTCCTCGAGATCGCTCTCTTCGTCTGATGAGGGCTCCGGTTTGACGCGAATAACTTCGATCCTTTGTCTGACCGCTGGTTGATCCTCCTCAGCTGAGGCGTCACCATCGTCGTCCTGATGTGGTGTTTGCTCGGCAACCTTAGGCTTTTGGTCGTCTTGACGCGGTTTTCCTTGATTTTTTCGCTGATTTTTCCTATCCTTGTTCCTGCTCCAACTGTTCTCGCTTTTAGGCTTCGGAGGAGGGATCTTGATTTCGCCGCTTTCGAGCGAGGAGAGGAATTGTGCGAAAAGTGTCTTGCACTCTGAAGTGTCGTGGCCTTTTACACCGTGGAGTTTACACGACTTGGTAAGTCCTGGAGGGGTCCGGGAGGAACCTGCTGCGGAATCGACCTGGGTGACCGCGGCCGTCACTGTTGCTCGGGGGGATTCGCTCGGAGGATCGGCTTCTCGATGAAAGGTGTTCCATTTCTTCCCGTTTTCGTCGACGACGTAAAGGAGACCATTCTTACGGTTGTTTTGTCACTGGGAGCATGCTGACGAGGTTCGACGTGAGCTATAGCAGTGTTTTTAGGCGCTGATTGCTTCGCCGAGTTGTGCCTGCTCATGATGGCTTTGGTGTCCTCTTCCATACGAATGAAGTTGTGGGAACGAGCAACGGCGTCTTGCAACGATGTGGTGGGAGACCGATAGAGGTCTTCTCGGAACTTACATTCTACGTGGAGATTGTTCCTCAGGACGTCGACGGCGATGTGATCTGGAATGTCGATTCTTGGCACGACTGACTTAAACCGTTCCATGTAATCGCGAAGGCTCTGGTCCTTCGTTTGCTTGAGGTTCCAGAGGGTTGAAGCTGTTACTTCGCGTTTGGTGAACATGATGTAAGTCTTGAGAAACGCCGAGGAGAGCTCTTTGAAGCTGCTAATCGAGTTCTCTTCGAGTCCCGAGAACCAAGTTAATGCTTGTTCATTGAGTGTTTCGACAAAAAGTTGGCAATATCCCGCGTCTCTTTCGTCGGGAGCAAGTCTGGATCTTGCCACCGCGATGTTGAAAGCTGTCAGATGCTCGACGGGATCTCCCCCCCGGTTTGTACTCTGGGAGACGCAACTTGTCCATTTTTTGGAGTTTGACCCCCGTCAATTCTTCGGTGAAAGGAGTGCGCGACGTTGACGCGATGACGCTGTCGATCTCAGGTACTGCGCTCGTTGCTTGGTGAATCCTCGAGCTCATTTGTTGGAAATTTAACTTTAGCTCGGCGATTTCTCGGACAGTTGATGGGTCGGATGCTGCCGGAAGAGCATCAGCGATGAGGGTCTCAGCGAGTTGAAGAGTAGGGTCAACTGGGTTCGTCGTTCGCCCTTCTGTCGGAGTAGGGGGGTTTGTATTGAAGAGGTGACGACGGAGTGGTTGCGAGCTGCCGGTGGACGCGTTGAGGGCAGCGACGATGGCGGCGAGCTGGTCATTTGTCGTCTTTTGGACCTCTTCTTGATGGGCGAGTCGAGCTATGACTGAACTCATGAACTCCGACGAGAGAAGGGGAGGAGACGGAGGAGGCGGAGGAGGTGTGAGTGCCGGCTCCTCTCCTGAGGTATCTGGGTTCGTACCTCCGGTGGTCATTTCGGTCTAGAAACACTGGGTCTGTTCGGCCCCACGGTGGACGCCAATTGTTTAAGGTGAGATTGGTCTCGGAGAGAGTAAACAATACTAAAAATGGGACGAACAGAGGCGTTTATTAGATTTCGACATGAGGTTACAAAGGTGGAGAAAGTAAAAGAGCCGGAGCTCGTGAGAGCTTAAACCGGAAAAATACAAACAGCAGAGAGATGATTGTACGGACAATAAATCCTAATCTCGCCGCCGAGTTTGTGTAGCTAAGTGTCGATATCTTTCTCCTTTGCTTTCCTCTCCTTTTATAGTATGTTCGATCGTCTTAACTTAATCTCCTTTTAGTTGATTGGGCCTTGTCGGCCTTTCGGGCCTGATTAGGTGAATGCTCGCCCTGAGCTGTTTAGTCGATCGATCGCGCTCTGTTTGCTCTCCGCTTCGACTAAAAGCATTCCTTGGTTAAGTCGAAGCCTTGAGCATCGGCTTCCGAGCTGATGGCAATCCGGCTTACTGGATTGGGCCTTTTGTTCGATGGGCTTTGTGGATGGGTTAAATCCATCCCCAACATTTCTCCACAAAGATTCTGAACTTTTAAGAAGATTCCAATATGTTTTACAGGAAAGACGGAAGAATGAATGGGAAAAAAAAAACTTTGGAACTATACCTTGTTCTGTTTCTTCTCAACCGCATGAAATGCAGACTTAATATCCGCAAACACTTCAGGCTTAAATGACTTTTGGTGCGTATACACCATCTACAAAGGTTGAAATCATGATCAAAATCAGTGTGAAAAGAAACAGATTATAATATTAAAGCGTATCACGACTCCGTACCTGTTGGAAAAGGGAACGCGCTATTGATAGTAAGGAACCAGGCATTTCTTGGTAGGATTGTGCGCTTTTCCATAGAACTCGTGAAGCAGAAAGAAATTTCCGAGGTGCTGATTGGATGTCAACGTCACAATTTAAGGTGACTATTTATTTGCTGTCCGACCATGTCGTGAAAGCTACATTAACGCATTCAAGCACCGTCTTGAGTTCGCTGTCATCTTCTTCTTTTGAAGACCTATCCTTTTTATCTTATGCTGTTGTAGTTTATCCTTTCAATCAAAGAGTATGGACAATTCCCTCTATTATTTGTAATCAAGCAAGTTGAAGTTAATGAAAAAGTTGTGCTTCAAAAAAAATGAAGAGGATAGTCCTTAACAGCAAAAGGATTATCCCTGCAAAAACATTAATAAAAAAGCTTTTACTTTTTGTTAATGAAACCCTAGTTTTTCATCATGCAACATTGAAAGTGTATTATCCTGGGGGGTAAGCATTGCAATCACAGTACAATGCATCAATAATTGTCGCTAATAAATGTTAGGTATACCAAAGTTGAAGGAAAAGTATAAAACATGTTAGCTGCCACACCAAATGCTAAGATTTCACACCGTTTAATGGAGTTACATCACTTACAGAATCTGATCAATGGTAGCTGTTTTCACAGGCTGAATCAGCATAGAAGGCGACATAATCCGACAGTTACCGATCTCTGAGATACTCTGTACGCCCCGTGAACATGAATGAGATGAAAGAAATATGTTACATAATGCGCAATCTAGGAACGACTGAACAAAAGTCATTTAGTTTTGTTTACCATGAGACCGATTTGACAATTTTTCCACAAAACAGAATGCCACCAGTACCACATTTCGAGAACAAAACCAGCAATTTTGGTGTCCACTGCAACAAAGCCAAATATAAGAAACCAGATAACTTAAGTAGACAAAAGTAATTGAAGATCCGACTTTATTTACCCCGGAGGACAGAGGCACGGGCATCAATTGCCCACAGTAGTTTTTGATGAGCTACAAGAGTCTGTGGAGGTCTTGTTGAGGATAAGGAATACTCTAGAGCAGGTTTAAGCAGATTTCGAATATCCAAAAGATCCTGCAACTAAGTAAAGTAAGTTTTAGAGAAGTAAACAGGAAGCTTGATTTTAACCAGGGATTTACAAAGAGTAGTGCACCACATCGACATTTTAATTCAATTATTCACTAACCTTATGTTCAGTAGATTGTGCCACCAAGAGGTGCTGAAGTACAGCAAGTAACTCTACATCTAACGAACTACTTTCACTTCTAGCAATAGAATATATCTCCATCCAACTGCTAAATCCAAACCCTGTAGCCACAATCTCTGGGCGAAAAATACAGCATGCAGCAGATCTATTTTCAATATTATCATTCTCACTGTAAACCATTCTATCCTGCATTCTCTTCTTCTCTAGTTCCATCCTCTCCAAAAACATCTGGTGATGATGGTCAACTGTGAGAGCAGATAGAGACATTTGATTACACACGGTAGAATAAAGAAAACAAACCTGGTAAATCTCATCCAGCTGAAGAGCAGCTGCATCATCCTTGTCAGCAATGTAAGATGAAATGCAAAGACCTGTTACAACGACGTTAATTACAGGTACAATACTCTCAACTGATGGAGTGAGTTTCTTTTCAGCTTATATTTTCCTTATAAAACTAAGCTAGTTCGATCACAGAAGCTGCCTTTGTAAAAATGGCAAAAAAAAATACCAAAAGGATATCAAACAATCAAATATAAAAAGCACTGTATATCCTTCACGCATTTAAAAATTAAGAAACATTTAGCATATTTCACCGAAGTTCTCTGATAGGTACTCATAACATTCTCTTGGCGTAGTTTATTTTATGAAAAATCTATACAGTAGATGCCGCAATTCCGTATATTTCTACGTTAACCCACAACAATCAACAATCAATTATCCCCTGCTTGAAGACAAAATTATAGATAGTGCTCAGCAATGTTTCTTGAACACTACATTCTGCTTGTATTTGAGACAAGTAAATTGAAACATGATGAGCAAAATTTAATTAAGAAAAATTACCTTCCAAGGCAAGCAAACATAACTCAGGGCCCGAAAATGCAATGGCTTTGGTAAGATGATCATTTCCTGCCAAACACCAAACAAATGTCAGAAGAGAGTTTAATTTCTTTAACAGAACCATAAAGAGTGTTGTGACACCCGGTTTTTTCGGGATATAATAAATAAATAAAAGCGGAAATTAAATAAAATCGAAATAATAATAATAATAATCTCCATATCATAATATAAAAGTCAATACGATACCATAAGTCAAAATGAAAGTACTGATAACAACATAAGTCCAAAATATATAAAGACAACATAATTCCAAAATATAAAGACGAGAAGTCTGAAATAAGAAATAACATAAACGATAAAAGCCCAAAAGCCTAGAGGCCCGATAACGATAAAAGCGATAAAACGATAGAAGCCCAAAAGCCCAATAGCACCGGTCCGAAAATCACTCCTGCTCGTCGGTCTCACCTGAAAGGGGGAAAGAAGGAGGGGTGAGCGACAAGGGAATCGCCCAGTGAGGTATGGGATGCTAAACCGCAAACCACTGACTTAGTTCATAGCACTACAGCTATGTAGGCCTAGCTCTAGCATGAGACAATCACGGTGCCTATTACACCACACAGAACAATCATATGCCTATTGCACCATACAACGAGAAACAATGCGATGATAGTACATAGCTATTCTCTGCACCCCGCATTCTCCTCATAAGGATATACATATATAACTCTACAGGCGTCGCTAGCACAGTAGTCCACACTGCACTCCGCAAATCTCTAAAGCGTCGTAAGTACAAACGTCTATGTACCTACGCAAATCTCCACAAACATGGCAGTCAGTGCAAACGTCTCTGCACCCCGCAAAACTCCTCAAACATAGGCAGCCAGTACAGACGTCTCTGCACCCCGCAAATCTCCACACTTGGACTCGCATATATATACATATATATAACAATTCTTAACATCAATCATTTCAATCAACAGTTGAATCCTCTATTATCCTATTTCCGGTTTATTAATCAATAATAATAATAAACAAGCAAGACTCTCAAACAGACTCGATTCACAGAGACGGATCATGTTTCGAAACTAAACTTTTCATAACGGTAGTACGACTCTCAAACAGACTCGATTCACAGAGACGGATCATGTTTTGAAACTAAACTTTTCATAACGGTAGTACTAAACTAGTTCGGGATTTAAACGGAAAAGCCCGCACCTTAGCAACAAGAAGAAGTGGTATCTATGAACTCCAGATGCTCAAATAGACTCCAAATCTGAAATCAGGGTGAAAAATCGAGTCAGAACGCCTTTCGGGTTTAAAACGGGTCTGGTCAATGTCTAGAGAAAAGTCAACCCGCTGGTCAAATGTCAATCCGGTCAACCCTTGACCAGAAATCAATTTGACCTAACCGATCGGTTTACCATAACCGATTTCGAATTCAATTGAACCAGATCCTAATTAATTGCAATTCGGCTTACTTCTAACCAAAAATTAATTTCCAATAACCAACCAGTTTAACCTAACCAGCCCAAAATCGATTTAAACCAGTCAAACCACCGGTTGACTGAGTCACCGAGTTGACTCACCGAGTCGACTCAGCCGAGTTGGCTGAGTCACCGGCGAGTCACCGGCTCAGGTCACCGGCGGCGATGGAAGAGGGGCGGTGGCTTACTGGAAAAGTTACCAGCGGCGGCGAAGGTGCGGCGGCGATGCGGCGGCGGCTTCCCGACGGCGGACTGACGGTGGCCAAGCACGGCGGCTCCGAAGAATGGCGGTCGGAGACGGTGGCGCGTGGCCAGAATGCGTGGTGACTCCGACGGACTGCGGCGGCGCGTGCGTTTCACGCGAGCGCGGATGCGAAACTTCGGGAGGCTCTAGCGGCTTCTTCCGGGCTCCGATTGCGGCGTGGTTGGTGTCTACGGCTTCGTCTCGACGAGAGGAACACGACAGTGGTCTTGCATGCATGAGATTCTCAACGGTTAGGGAGATATGATCGATTTACTAAAACGGCCGAAACTGAACTAAATGCATGATGGTTTTGCGGTGGTTACCTAGGGTTGCGAACGGTGGTGTCGAGATGAACGTGATCACGGCACACGGTTGCTCCGGCGACCCACTCACTGTAAAATGATCACACTTCTTCTCTTAGCTCACCTTCTCTCTAACTCTTCTTTTTTTTTGTATGAAGTTTCTGAGAAACCAAAGTGGATAGAGGGGTTTTTATAACAAAATACCTTGGGCTTCTGAAATATGGTTTTGGGCCTCGACCTGAAT
The DNA here is from genome assembly GCF_020379485.1 of Brassica napus. Lineage (NCBI taxonomy): Eukaryota > Viridiplantae > Streptophyta > Magnoliopsida > Brassicales > Brassicaceae > Brassica > Brassica napus. Next base: position 36,376,779 of record NC_063448.1, read on the forward strand.
TCTTTGGGCCAGAATTTGGGTCATTACAACTCTCCCCAACTAATAAGGAATTCTACCCCGAATTTCGAATCACCAACTGTCTCTCCAATGATGTCTGGAAATAGCTCCGGGTAATCAATCCTCATCTGGGGCTCAGACTCCCAAGTCTCCTCCTGAATACCATCTCTCTCCCAATGAAATTTGACCAACATGGTCATCATACCATGATCTGCTCTCACTTGGCGATCCAATATCTCTACTGGCTGACACGGCGCATGCAAATTTCTACCAAGATCACTGGGCGGCTGCTGCAAAATAAGCCCAGGTTCTCTCACGACTTTCCTCAAAACCGACATATGAAACACGTCATGGAAGTCTGATAACTCTCTTGATAAATCCAATCGGTAAGCAACTGCCCCAATCCGCTCCAAAATAGGATATGACCCCATATATCTCGGTTTAGGCTTCTTTAGCTTCCGAGTCTTAGATCATCCCTGAAATCTCCTCATTTTCAGGTATACCAGGTCGCCTACCTGGAACTCCAAATCCTTACGCCGCTTATCTGCATAACTCTTCTAACGGTCATGGGCTTCCTTAAGCCGAACCTTGAGCATCTCAACCTGCTCTACAGTCTCTTGAACCATGGCTGGTTCTATCTCACGTCGCTCCCCCACTTATGTCCAACAAAGTGGTGTGCGACAAGGTCTACCATATAGAGCCTCATATGGTGCCATCCCAATACTCGAATGATAGCTGTTGTTGTAGGCATACTCGGCTAGAGGTAGATACTTCACCGAACTACCTTCCCAATCTAAGACGCAAGCCCTGAGCATATCCTCTAAGGTCTGGATAGTCCTCTCTGACTGACCATCTGTCTGCGGGTGATAAACCGTACTCATATGAACTTTTGTCCCAAGCGCCTTCTGGAAGGCTCTCCAAAACTCGGACGTGAACTTTGTATCCCGATCCGATATAATGCTGACAGGAACTCCATGCAATCTCACAATCTCGCTGATGTAAGTCTGTGCTAACTGATCAGCTATGTCCGTCTTCTTAATCGCTAGGAAATGGGCTGACTTGGTAAGTCTATCCACGATTACCCATATGGCATTCTTTCCTCCTGAGGTGGTCGGTAAACCCGTCACAAAATCCATAATTACCATGTCCCATTTCCACTCTGGCAATGGTAGGTTCTGCAATAACCCGCTAGGCACCTGATGCTCGGCCTTGACCATATGACACGTCTGACACTGCAATATAAATGAAGCAACATCCCTCTTCATACCAGGCCAATGGTAATATCGCTTCAGATCCCTGTACATCTTCTTATTCCCCGGGTGGATAGAAAAATTCGAGTGATGTGCTTGCCGTAAGATCTCCTTCCTTAACGGCTCATCGTCTGGCACACAAACCCGGTTTCGATATATGTACATCCCACTGGAGGCTGTATGATAACCAACACTCTCCATCTCAATCTGCTTACACAAAGCCCCATCACTATCCTGAGCTTTGCGTATCCTCCATAGTAAATCTGCCTGCTCCACAGCCTCAACGCCAACTGTCTCTCCCTCTACAGTAACTGCACATAATCTGAGGCTAGTAAGTGTCTCCGTAAGCTCCTGAACTTCTCTGGTTCCCGATACATCGTTTCTGCGCCTACTCAAGGCATCCGCCACATGATTGGCTTTGCTCGGATGATAAGTAATCTCCAAGTCGTAGTCTGCTAACAACTCCATCCATCTACGCTGCCTCAAATTCAAGTCCGTCTGCGTAAATATGTACTTCAGACTCTAGTGGTCCGTGAAAATCTTCACCTTCTCTCCATACAAATATGACCTCTAGATCTTCAATGCAAATACAACTGCAGCTAACTCCAAATCATGTGTAGGATAGTTGACCTCGTGAGGCCTCAACTGACGTGATGCATATGCAATGACCAGACCTTCCTGCATCAATACACTTCCCAACCCGGTACTTGACGCATCAGTGTAGACCTCATATGGTATTCCTGGCCTCGGAAGTACCAAAACTGGCGTATGTGTCAGCTGTCGCTTCAACTCACCGAAACTCCTCGATGAATCGTCTGACCAATCAAACTTGACGTCTTTGCCCGTCAGCTTCGTCATCGGCTTTGCAATGCTTGCAAACCCCTTGACGAACTTCCTGTAGTACCCTGCTAAACCGAGAAAACTGCAGATTTCTGTAGCACTCTTTGGCGTCGGCCATTCTGAAATAGCGGTAAACTTCTCCTGATCTACGGCAACTCCTGCTTCTGAAACCACGTGGCCCAAAAATCCAATCATCCTCTGCCAAAAGCTACACTTACTCAGCTTGGCAAACAACTTGTGTTCCCGAAGCTTACCCAGCACAATCCGCAAATGCTCATCATGCTCTTCTCTACTTCGAGAATAAACCAAGATGTCGTCGATGAAAACGATCACACACTTATCCAAGGGCTCCCGAAACACATCATTCATAAGCTTCATGAACGCTGCTGGTGCGTTCGTCACCCCAAATGGCATCACCACAAACTCGTAATGTCCATAGCGTGTACGGAAGGCCGTCTTCCGCACGTCTCCCTCAGCTATCGCAATCTGGTGGTATCCCGATGCCAAGTCAATCTTAAAGAACCATGAAGCTCCCTGCAACTGGTCCAACAACTCGTCGATACGCGGAAGCAGATACTTATTCTTGATTGTCACTTTGTTCAGACCTCTATAGTCGATACAAAGTCTGAAACTCCCATCTTTCTTCTTCACAAACAACACTGGTGCTCCCCACGGTGAAGTACTCGGCCTGATAAATCCCTTATCCGATAACTCCTCCAACTGCTTCTTCAACTCCGCCATCTCAGCTGGTGCAAGGCGGTATGGGGCTCGTGAAACTGGTGCTACTCCTGGCTCCACCTCGATCCTAAGAACGTCTGCTCTAGCTGGTGGTTGCCCTTTTAAAGCCTCAAAAATGTCTTCGTACTCGGAAACCACTGGAATGTCATGCAGCTCCTGCTGACCATCCTCCTTAACCATCGAAATGGTCGCCAAAAATCCTTATGCTCCTCTCTCCAGTAGCTCATCTGCGCGCAACATGGAGACAATGGAAATTTCATGGTGCGTCTGAATCCCCTGGAATATGATCTTCCCTTCTGCTCTGGGGATATGAACTCTCGCTCTCGGATAATCCAGTACTACTCGATGTCGTGATAACCAATCCATCCCGAGTATAACATCATAGTAGTTCAGCTCCATCTCAGTCAAATCTCCGAACAAGTCGACTCCTCCAAGCATAATGGGTACATCGCGATGAACGCCGACTGCTCCCAATCTCTCTGTGCCGACTATCTGAATCTTCTTAGCCTTCGGTTCGAAGACACCCCGAAAGGACTAAGACTGGACTACACGCGGACTCACAAAACTATGAGAGGCTCCTGTGTCGAATAAGGTATGAGCTGACTCTCCTCAAACCAAAACCGATCCTACACGAGATTTTTACTACCTACACAAGATAACCACGCACCAAAATATTCAAACACAAACAAGTATGGAAAAGTCACATACCCGCTATCGGCTCAACTCCCTGGGGATCTCCAACTGCAAACACCCGTGGAGCGATCGCTGGACGCTTCAGTGGTGGTGGAAGCGCTGCATTGCCCCTCCTCGGACAATCTCTGTAGATCTGACCCGGCTGGTTACAGCCGTAACAGTTCATCGCTGCCACTGCTGGTGCTACTGCCGCTGCTGGCGCTGCAACATGAGTATGTGGTGGCTTCCTACAATTCTTTGAAAGATGCCAAAACTGATTGCAATTATAGCACTGGAAACACTCTCTAAAATGGTGGCGACGACAAAGTCCACAACGGGGTGCTCCAGTCTGCTCCCAAGGCCTCTTCTGCGACCCCGAAGCCCCTCCTGCCTTAGGCTGAACTGCTTTGGAGAACTTCTGGTCCTCACCCATACATTTCTCCTGCACAGCCGCCTTCTCTACCAGATCCTCCAAACTGGTGTAGGTAACCACACTGCACCTACCACGAAGCTCTACTCGCATCCCATCTAAGAACCTCCTGATCAGATCCTCCTCATCTATGTTGTTACCCACAAATCTGTGGAGTTGGTTAAACTCCCGCCCATACTCCCTGACAGACTTTGCACCCTGCCTCAAATGGTCGAAATCATTCTTCTTCTTCTCATGCAAAGCTTCCCTCGGAAAATACTTCTTGTTGAACGCGTAAAGAAAATCATCATATGTCAGCTCGCCACGGTGCATAAATCTCACTCCATCCCACCAGATTGATGCATCTCCACACAAATACAACTCAGCGATGTTAAGCTTGAGCCTTGGTGGGCACGAGATGGTCTTCAAACACTTATCCAAACTGTGCTTCCAATCCTGAGCAACTGTAGGTTCCGTCGTTCCACTGAAATGCTCCAAACTCACATACTTCATCTGTCCCAACACCCTGATAAATGTCTCATCAACCTCGGGCACCTGAACTGGGAAAGCAGGTGGCGGCGGTGGAACCTGAAAAACTCCTTGAACCGGCTGAACAGGAACCTGAGGGTACTGCTGGGCTGGAGCCAGCTGATGTGGAACCTGATGATCATGCTGAACATGAACTGGTGGGGCCTGCTGCATGTGAATCTGCGGGCCCTGCTGCACCTGAACCTGAGGACCATGCGGAATCTGCTGACCCTGCTGAACTGCAGCCATCTGTCTGGCAACCTCCTGAGCTGCTACTCGGGCAGCCTCCTGGGCAGCTAGCTGGACTGCCTCCTGTGCAGCCTGCCTAGCCGCATCCTGAACCATCTAACTCAAAGCATCCTGATCAATAGGCGGAGCCACCTGCTGCGGAACTGCGGGCTGGACATGCTCATCCTCAGCCTCTCTAGCAACTCCGTTGGTCTGAGTACGAACAACTCTCTTCCTGGGCGGCATCTGAAAGAAAAGCGAAAAAGTTAACTTATGCCGAACTCTGGATACCAACATTTAAGGAGTGATGCCGAACGGAAATGTGCTATTTATTTTCATTTTCAAAATTCCCAAATCCCCGAAAATATTTTGAAATCGTGTAAAACCGTTTAAACCGAATAAAATCGAATAAAACCAGGTCTCCAAAATCGCCATCCCGGGTCGGAGCCGGGACGGAACCCCGCTCTGAAACCAAAATTGTGACACCCGGTTTTCTCGGGATATAATAAATAAATAAAAGCAGAAATTAAATAAAACCGAAAGAATAATAATAATAATCTACATATCATAATATAAAAGTCAATACGATACCATAAGTCAAAATGAAAGTATTGATAACAACATAAGTCCGAAATAAATAAAGACAACATAATTCTGAAATATAAAGACGAGAAGTCTGAAATAGGAAATAACATAAATGATAAAAGCCCAAAGACCTAGAGGCCCGATAACGATAAAACGATAGAAGCCCAAAAGCCCAATAGCACCGGTCCGAAAATCACTCCTGCTCGTCGGTCTCACCTGAAAGGGGGAAAGAAGGAGGGGTGAGCGACAAGGGAATCGCCCAGTGAGGTATGAGATGCTAAACCGCAAACCACTGACTCAGTTCATAGCACTACAACTATGTAGGCCTAGCTCTAGCATGAGACAATCACGGTGCCTATTACACCACACAGAACAATCATATGCCTATTGCACCATACAACGACAAACAATGCAATGATAGTACATAGCTATTCTCTGCACCCCGCATTCTCCTCATAAGGATATACATATATAACTCTACAGGCGTCGCTAGCACAGTAGTCCACACTGCACCCCGCAAATCTCTAAGGCGTCGTAAGTACAAACGTCTATGTACCTACGCAAATCTCCACAAACATGGCAGCCAGTGCAAACGTCTCTGCACCCCGCAAAACTCCTCAAACATAGGCAGCCAGTACAGACGTCTCTGCACCCCGCAAATCTCCACACTTGGACTCGCATATATATACATATATATAACAATTCTTAACATCAATCATTTCAATCAACAGTTGAATCCTCTATTATCCTATTTTCGGTTTATCAATCAATAATAATAATAAACAAGCAAGACTCTCAAACAGACTCGATTCACAGAGACGGATCATGTTTCGAAACTAAACTTTTCATAACGGTAGTACGACTCTCAAACAGACTCGATTCACAGAGACGGATCATGTTTCGAAACTAAACTTTTCATAACGGTAGTACTAAACTAGTTCGGGATTTAAACGGAAAAGCCCTCACCTTAGCAACAAGAAGAAGTGGTATCTATGAACTCCAGATGCTCAAATAGACTCCAAATCTGAAATCAGGGTGAAAAATCGAGTCAGAACTCCTTTCGAACGGTTTAAAACGGGACTGGTCAATGTCTAGAGAAAAATCAACTCGCTGGTCAAAGGTCAATCCGGTCAACCCTTGACCAGAAATCAATTTGACCTAACTGATCGGTTTACCATAACCGATTTCGAATTCAATTGAACCAGATCCTAATTAATTGCAATTCGGTTTACTTCTAACCAAAAATTAATTTCCAATAACCAACCAGGTTAACCTAACCAGCCCAAAATCGATTTAAACCAATTAAACCAGTCAAACCACCGGTTGACCGAGTCACCGAGTTGACTCATCGAGTCGACTCAGCCGAGTTGGCTGAGTCACCGGCGGCGATGGAAGAGGGACGGTGGCTTACCGGAAAAGTTACCGGCGGCGGCGAAGGTGCGACGGCGATGCGGCGGTGGCTTCCCGACGGCGGACTGACGGTGGCCGAGCACGGTGGCTCCGGCGAACGGCGGCCGGAGACGGCGGTGCGTGGCCGGAATGCGCGGTGACTCCGACGGACTGCGGCGGCGCGTGCGTTTCACGCGAGCGCGGATGCGAAACTTTGGGAGGCTCTAGCGGCTTCGGCCGGGCTCCGATTGTGGCGTGGTTGGTGTCTACGGCTTCGTCTCGACGAGAGGAACACGATGGTGGTCTTGCATGCACGAGATTCTCAATGGTTAGGGAGATATGATCGATTTACTTAAACGGCCGAAACTGAACTAAATGCATGACGGTTTTGCGGTGGTTACCTAGGGTTGCGAACGGTGGTGTCGAGCTGAACGTGATCACGGCACACGGTTGCTCCGGCGACGAGCTCCAGCGACGAGCTCCGGCGACGAGCTCCAGCGACGAGCTCCAGCGACGAGCTCCGGCGACCCGCTCACTGTAAAATGATCACACTTCTTCTCTTAGCTCACCCTCTCTCTAACTCTTCTTTTTTTTGTACTAAGTTTCTGAGAAACCAAAGTGGATAGAGGTGGGTTTTTATAACAAAATACCTTGGGCTTCTGGGAAATAGTTTTGGGCTCGACCTGAATTCTTTGTACCAGAATTTGGGTCATTACAAGTGTAGTGTAGTATCAAATATTTCTGATATCCAACCTTGTCCATCTGATTCTGATTTTAATGGCCAAATTGTGCTGCTGGGCTAAAGTACAAATCTGCAGAAACCGGCAAGGAAGGATGGCCCCCATATGCCCATAGTAAAGACTTTCTGGCTCACCGTGCAAAGTTATATTGTTAATATTTTTACTTTCCTCCTGCTGAAGACAGCCGAAATTATTGAGCAACCAGTATAATAATTTGAAGACAAAAAAAGCTAATGGATAACTTAAAGGCTGGCTTACCAAAACCACATGAACTTCTTCAGGAAAAGAACTGTCCAACTTTTTGATAGCCTTTATTAGTGACCAAAAGAAAAACAATTTACACTCGTCTGAAGACGAGACCAAATCAGACCAGAAAAATGAATGCTTTTCAATAACTTCAATGTACAACTGAATCAACACAGTGAAAGAAGGTGATCCAACAATTTCGCTAAGAATTTTCTTCTCCAGTGCGCGAAGGGAATCCAGAAAGCGAATAAAAGAGGATACATCAGTGTGGTTGTAGTTATTTTCTGCAAGCCACTGCTGATAGGTAAGCCGAAGAACGCCAACAGAGCTAAGAGACTCAAAGAGGGTTTTACTAAGGGGTTTTGACTGTTCATTCGATGCTGCTATATCAATCAACTTGGAGGACATCATCGGAATTGAAAAAGCATCTGGATCCAGTTTGCAGAGGGATTTCAGGTGTTTTCGACAGCTGGATATATGACTCCAGATTGGATGCTGCAACTCATCTTTCAACATATTGAGAAAACACAGGAAAAAGGGACAGTATTGTTGCAGCCTGGAACCAAATCAACTAATCCACACCAGATAGAGTTGAATGTCCTCTTCCTGTTCCATTGTCCAGTTGGCAGCATACAATAGCTTCTTTGAAGTCAAATCATGGTCAATTTTTGCTGTATCTGCGGAACGAGTTGACCCAATTAAGGCTTTAGGAAACAAGATTTTATTTAGCGTCCAAGAATCAGTAGTATAAATCATTCTCCGTTTCCCAGCAGTCAAATCCCTACCTCTCAACTTGACATTGTAGCTTATTTTAGACTGATATGATGCGTATTTTACGCATTGTCGATTTTAAGATTAATGTTTTCAACGTCAAAATTTTATTTTATTTTGTTCATATTTTTGAACATTATAACTTTTAAGATGTTTTTTTCCTCTCTCCATATTTTGACCTTGAATCGTCACCATCACCGGAAAAAGATTCACCTCCTGCTCTTGTTCTTCCTCGCCTTCTTTGTCAGTGAGATTATAGAATTTGCTGTAAACTGACTTTATGAGTTCCCAGTTGTGTGGTTGTTTCTCACAACGTTGTAGGCTTTTCCAGTCAATATTGGTTGCTCCTCTTCTTCCTTAGATTTCGGCTGATGTTAAGAACTGCATCTCCTTGGGCTGGGTCAGATTTTAGTCGTCTTTGATGTTGTCTTCCTCGTCGTTGGTTTGCCGTCAATAGTCCTTGCTCGTCTTGGTTTTCAAGATCTAGTTTTTGGGGATCTGACTTCTATGCTCTCTTTCATAACTCGAGGACAGCTCCATAGTTTGATGATTTTGTTTTGTCTCACTTTCCCTCTCTGTTTTCTCATCTCGTTGCAGCTTTCATCGCTGCTCGCATCTCTTGTAGCTCTCCCTTTCACCATGCTTACCACTCCAGGTTTGGATAATGTTTTCGTTTGTGTATGGTATGTGGGCTTTGAAGGTTATTTCTGGTCTCAAGCTTATTCTCTGATTTCGCGGTGGTTGGTTTCTATTATCCCTCCCTCATGTTGTTTCTCTTCTTCCCATGTTTCTTTTGGTATAGGTGTGCGGAGTTAGTCTCTTGGAGCTTTGGTCCCTTCTATCCAGAGATTTGTGTTTCTTCACTTGCATGAGCGCCTTGTCTGTTCTTGTTTAGTTTGTGAGGTGTTTCTTACCTTTTTGCTAGTGGTTGTGCTTCCAGTACTTTAGGCATGTATCTTCCTGCTTTTTGATGACTTTGGCCTTCCGATTATTATTCTCCATCTTGTCCGCTTTCCTAATTATTTGCATATCGCGCTTATTTTTGTTCGGAGGATTGCTTTGTTTCAGATTTTATCTTTCTATCTCCTTTTTTTTTACTTGTTCTGGCCAAGACACTTTATGGTACAATGAGGTAAGTTAGTCTTCGTTCTTGATCTCCTTTCAGCTATAGACCTCTATTGAATTAGCGTTAATATGGCATTTTGATTTCCCAGTGATAATGGAGGTTTTAGGTTTAAATTTTGTGTTGTGCTCTAGTTTCTTATTTTTAGTTTGGTTATTTTATAACTTTAATTGTAAATTAAATATATAATTTGTAAAAGAAATAATAGAAAATAATAAAAATAATAAAATGATGAAAGTTGATGCTATTTTTAGTTGTGAATAAATTAAACATTTAAAATATATTTATATTATTTTACTTATTTTAGAATTTTAGTGACCAATAAAATAGATTCTCAAGCGATAATGATACTTAATGTGAGAATGATTAGATAGTGCACAATTAGAAAGTGATGAGACAAATGTAATAATCTATAAGAAAAAAGATCTAAAATACAAAAAGAAAAACACGTGGACACATGTCAACAAACCCCTATTTCACATGTCATAAGAAGAGAACAAAGTCTACTTTATATATATAGATATTTATTTGTTATTTCGCTGTAGTTATTTCATGCTAATGTTACTTTGAACTTTCCATTGCTAGATATGGCCTCAACAACCATCGAGGAACATTAGGAATGAATAGAAAAAGAATGAATAGGAATAAAATTTTGGGAATGATGAGGAATGAGAGTTCCTTATCAAAATTAACAAGGAATAAATTTGCAGTGTAATTTTCTACAAAAAAGGGAATGAGAAGGAACGAAGAGGAAAAAATATTCCTCATGAATGGTAACATTTTTGAGGAACGTTAAGGAATGTATTGTTCCTCTTCATTCCCTTGATTACCATTCAAACTCTATGAGTTACTATAGTTATTTGTCAAATTTTCAAATGGTGGAAGTATGAGTAGGAAACGATGCATGGGATGCACTGAAGAAGTCATCAGTTGGAGTTTTTCCTAGATTTTACGAGCTTGATTTCACATGGTCTGCAAAGGTTGTTCGTTACCTCTTAACGCATCAGCTGGTAGTTAGAAAGAATTATGAGATATGGTCGTTGATTGATTGGCAGCCCATTCGTCTCTCTTTGTTAGAGTTTGGTGAGATAACTAGTTTGAATTGTGCTATTTTTGATGATGGTGACCTTTGCAAAGTTGACCATAAAGAATTTTGGGCAGAACTGAATGTGTGTACATGTGTTGGTCCTAGTCTGTATGAGTTACTACATCATCATCTTCTTCCTCCAAATCTATTTCCTTAAGTTCGAGACAAATATTCATAGGTTCGGTCTTTAGTTGCTCCAAAATTCCAGAAAATTGTCTTTGATTTCCGATATCTATAGGCGGTGTGTTATGTGGTAATGTCAACAAAACCTTTTTTGGATACATGTAGCTCAATTCTACCTTGGAATTTTGTGTATCAACTTTGTATTCTCTGATCACCATCTGAACAAAAACTTCATAGCAAATCATATCGCTTACTTCTATGACTTTTCTCTCTTTTTTCTTGTCAACACCAAATAGCCATCTAGTTTCTTGATATATCCATTTACCACATGTAAGAGTAAGTTGCCCCATCTGTGAAAAAAAAGAAAGGAGAATTGATGGAAAGAAAACGTGAACAACCTAAGAAGAAGAAGATGGCTTGACGTAATAGGTAAAAGACGTGATTAGACTTTGTTTAGATTAGGGTTGGATTCAATTTTATTTCTGGTCTAAATTAAGTTATGATTTAATTGGTTTACACAATTAAATTATGATTTGGTTTAAATTAAGTTATGGTTTGGTTTTCACATTTAAATTATTGTTTGGTTTAAATTATATCCGGTTTATTTGTCTCGATTTTGCTTAATTGGCTAAAATTATATGTCTTATCTTCAAAAAGAAAAAAAAAATCTGCGGTCAAAAGTAAATAGATCTGTTGAAGTTTGTTAACTAAATCTATTGAAAAGAAATAAATCGGTTGGAAGTCTATCAAAACTAAATAAATTTGTGGGCAAATGAAAACAAATCTGTGAAAACAAAAATAAGTTTGTCAAAAATAAATAAATATGTGTCTAAAGAACAAATAAATCTATCAAACCTTAAATAAACCTATTAACTTTAAATAAGTCTGTATCTATAAGAAATAAATCTGTTGATATATATTAATAAAACTGTCAAAATTAAATAAATCTGTTGCGAAAGAAAAATAAATCTATCAAATAAATCTGTGAAAATCAAATTAAGTCTATTGATTTTTAATAAGTTTGTGGCAATAGGGAAATGAATCGATGGTTAATAAGTCTGTGGTTTCTTGTAACATGAATCAAATAAATCTATGAAATGGCAAAACTGTAATTATTAATTTATTTATTTTTAAATTAAAAAATATATTAGTGGCAGTTTGGTAATTATCATTTTACATAACAAAGGATCCAAGGACATTATAGGTATCAAAACTAAACTAGTAATTAAAACAATATTAGAACTAAGAACATGATTATTGGGGGTTCTTAGAGTGGAGTTCTTAGCGGAATATAAGAACCCGTCTCTTAAAATTCTTATTTAAGAACCAGTTCTTAGCTTTTTTAGTTAAAAGTTAAGAGACGGATTCTTATATTCTGCTAAGAACCCCACCTTAAGAACCCCCAATAATCATGCTCTAAGAGCATCATTATCCCAAAGACCTCTTTAGGGTCTCTTAATTATTTTTAATACTTTTTAAATAGTAAATGTGAGTTAAGAGACTTAGCTAAGAGATTTCAACATTTATGTGCTTCAATGCAAGTCTCTTAATTAAGAGTTCTTAGAAAAAAAATGTAGAAAGTGTTTTTGATTATTTTGTGAATGTAGAAGATGAGAACATGATTTTGATTCCTCATTAAGCAGAAAACAAAATCAAAAACTTAGCAAGCTTGTTTTTGATTCCTCATTATTTTGTGAATGTAGAAGATGAGCACACAAATGTAACTTCATATCAAGATTACAGTAATCCAAGGCGCAAAGTGAAGTTACCAGTTTAGGAACTAGTGGATAGACGTTGCAGAATGATTTCATCTCTTCTCTAGATACAAGAGAATCAATGGACAGTACATGTGCTCCAGCATCTGTAAAAGCTCTTGCTCTACTGAATGATTCCTCAAGAAACACCGCTTCTCTACGCGCATCACTGCTTCCTCTCTAGAAACCACCCCTCTCTCGCCACTACAAGAAACATGATCGCTGATGATGATTCCAGCAAAGCAATACACATATGTACATAAAGATCAAAAAGCAAACATCTTTCTTAAATTTAAGCTAAAGAAAACTGTAAAATCTTAAACTTTAAGATCAAGAAGAGTTAGTTTAGCAGATTCATTCAAATCAACCTCTATGAAAAACTATACCACAAATCTTCTTTACATTCTACAAAGAATCTCAAGTTCCATCACCAAACACACAGACAAGAATGAAAAGGAACTGTACCACAATGAAGAGCTAAAAAGTTAGAACTGAATTGTAATATTGGTGGTGATTGTATTGGAAGCCTCACCAAAGAGTTTCCACAATGGCACTCCAACGCTCTTAGCAGCAGCATCAATCATAGCCATCTCCACCCCAGCTCTTACCTTCACATCCATTAAACAACATTCTCTTCATCAGATACATTCACAAAAATACAAAGAAAGTTATATGCTTTTAAGCAAAAAAGGAACTAAAAGTTTCAGACTTTACAGATGCAAATCGATGGCAAGGGAGAATCCCACCAATCTCTTGAAGAACGTGACCTAGTTTCATCTCCGGTAGCTCTCTGAGAAGCTCGAAGGCTTCCCGGGCTTTAACCATGGCCGTAATATGATCCTCCGCCGTCACCGAAAGAAGAATCGGAGCTTCTCCCCAGCCGACGCATCCGCCGCTGTTGAGCTCGAATCGCGACGTTTCCGACGGAATCGAGGCGTGATGAAGCGATGGTGAAGAGGGGAGACAAAGATCGCGAGGACGGCGTTGGTGTTGGTCATGTCGGAGATGGCGTTGGTCATGGAGGTGAGGACGGATGGGTGTGCCAGGTGAGGCATCTGGGTGACGATCTCGATCGATGATGACGGTGGCTGTTCGACATCGAAGGCGGGAGCTGAAGGGTGACGGTGGCTGTTCGACACGACGACATCCAGTACTCCGATTCCAATCGAAGAAGCAAAAGTCGAGAGATAGAGAGAGAGAAACACTATCGCAGCTGCACGTGGCACACGAGAGACGAATCTTGTTTTGTCTGATTAAGAGCATCATTATCCCTGTCTCTTAGACAGGTTTCTTAGTGTAATTGGGATTTAAAAAAAAGAAAAATTGTAATAACTATAGAAGACGTCTCTTAATTAAACAATGGAAGAGACGTCTCTTCTCTTCCTCTCTTCGCCTTCCTCTCTTGGCCTTCCTCTCTTTCTCTCTGTCTATCTTTGGTCTTTATAAACAACGGTAAACCGGTTTGCGAATCAGCCATCCAGGTTCAGGTTCAGTACATCGACGAGGTCTGGTCTGACAAGAACCCTATCCTCCCTTCTGATCCTTACCGGAGGGCTTTGACGGGGTTTGTGCTTAAACTATAGAACGTGATTTGTTCCTTTGACGGTGGCAGTGGAATAGAGAAAGTTCCATCACCAGAGCCATCAACGGTATCAGTGGGATAGAGAAAGTTCCTTTGACGGTGGCTCTAGTTTCTTCCTTTTTAATCGGGTATGTATGATCTGCGCGACGATTCTTTGTTCTTTGCTCTTTTGTTGGTTTACGAGCAATTCTCTAGCCCAAGTTGAGTTATTTAGTGTATGCACGTAAGCTGTTCGACGATTTGGCTGTGGGAGTATATGTTGATTAAAGTTTTGTCACAGAGATTTATAGTGGATTTAGCTTAGAAAAATCTTACCCTGTGAGGGATAGGTTGAGGGAGTAAGAAGGGTTTAGTGAAAGGGGAAGAACTTTGTGAAGAAAGTAGAACTTGTTGCATACAACTAGTGAAACGCAAGTGTTTCTAAGATTTGACAAGAGCTTACGTATGTTCAAAAAACAAACAAGAGCTTACTTATGATTTTTTTTTCCTTACTAATGTAAGCAGGAAGTTTGGTGGTGGTGGTGATACTCTAGTTGCAATGACAAAGAAGAAAACACCACAGATTCTCAAGACAGATACGGCACTAAAACTTGTAAGATTCTCCTCCTTGAAGCAACCAAATTTTGGGATTGAAGAAGCTAAAGTTTTAATCTTTCTCGAAAACCCTGTTTGGATTAGCTTCTTTTTACTTTGCATTGATATCTCATGGCTCTGTGTTTGCTCGTTTTCCAGGCTGAGAAGTGGGTTGCCAACATGTCGATGCCTGCAGAGGATGATCCTATTGAGGCTCAACAAGAAGCTCGACCACCCAGGTGAAGCAATATTTATTCTTTTACATGTTGATTTTGCATTTCGTTTGCGAATACAAAGCTGAATAGAAGTATTGTTTAACATAAATTTGTAATTTTAATATGGGCTTGACAACCTAGGAAGCTTGAAGCCAATATGAGCTTACAGAGGCTACAAACAGAGTGTAGGTTGATTTATGAATTATTATTATGCCTCACATTCTTAGTACTTTTGATCAAATGGGTTTAAAAGTCTTAACATTTGTTTTGCTCCTCTAGAGATCTCAAATTGAGTTAATATGAACTCTGTGGATATAATATATAGATAGGCTTATGCTTGTCTTAAAGATGGGTTTTCTCGAATTTATGCAGGTCATTTGGGGCCAAGGATGAGATATCCTGCTTGTTTCAATGCTCACTTGACAACCTAGGAAGCTTGAAGCAGCAATATGGGCTTGCCAAGAATGCAAACGAGGTTCTCTTGGTCATCGAGGCTTACAAGACTCTCCGTGACAGAGCTCCTTACCCGGCTAACCACGTTGTGTCACACCTAAGTGGCGATTTCGCTTTTGTGGTGTTTGATAAATCAACATCCACTCTGTTTGTAGCCTCTGTAAATTCTTTTTAACCCCTTTTTTTATTGTGAGGTAGATTGAATTCTTTTTACATGTTGATTTTGCATTTCTTTTACATGTTGATTTTGCATTTCCTTTTTTTATTTCAAAATAAATTTTTAATTTTAATAAAAATTATTTAATAATTTTTTTTAAGAACTCTTAAATAAGAAATTTGCAATGGAGGACATAAATGACCGGGTCTCTTAACGGAGTCTCTTAACACATATTTATTACTTAAAAATATTAAAAAATAAAGGGAAAAAAACTAGTTTAACCCTTATTTATCAACTAATGACTAGTTTAACTCTAATTTTATTTTAATTACTAATTTGTTTTTCATACCTAATTTACCCCTATTTCCTTTGTTAACAAAAAAAGTAATTACGAAAATGCCATTACTGAATTTTTGAAATATTTGCGATTTTGCCATCCACAGACTTATTTTGTCTACGTTTTATGTAGCCACAGACTTAAATATTTTTTTATTTCAGCCACAGATTTATTTAAAAATATATAGACTTAATAATATTTCTACAGACTTGTTATTACAAATCTGACATGTTTGGTCACAAATTTATTAAATATTGACAAATTTACTTTATTTGGCCACAAATTTACTTAATTTGAACAGATTTACGTAAGATTTGATAGATTTATTTTTTCTATAGCCACAGATTTACGTGTTTTTGACAGATTTAATTTCGATTTGATTGATTTATTATTCTTAAGCCACAGATTTACTTAATTTTTACAGACTTAGTTAAGATTTAATAGATTTATTTATACTTTGACCACAGATTTATTAGAATTTGACATATTTAGTTAGAATTTGATAGATTTATTTATTATTTGACCACAGATTTGTTACAGTTTGACAGATTTGTTTAAACTTAAGCCACAGATATATTTATGACTTGGCCACATATTTTTTTTAATTCCCCTTAACCAAGTTATTGCAAACCAGATTAAACCATTTAATTCTGAAATTATTTCATATACCAGTAATTTCACTTGATTTAAACCAAAACGTTTTAAACCTAACCATAATTTGAATCAAAAGCATGTAAACCAAATTTTATTTAATTAAACCAAATCCAACTTAATTTAAACCAAACAAAGAGAAAAGCCCTAATTTAAGAATCACTCTTTTACACGTGATTACCTTGGTCAACGTTAATGGCGTTTTCAGATTGACGTTTCTTTTCTTCCTTCTTCTCTCATGGCACAAATAAAAATTGTTTGTGGTCATTGGATATTTGGTAAAAACAAATGGTTATTTGGTGTTGACAAAGGAATGAGGAGTAAAGCTATAGCCATAGAAGACAAAACAAGTTATGATGATTTTGTTCATATGGTGATCAAAGAGTATAAGGTTAATGAGCAGATTTACGAGGTGGAGTTGAGCTACATGTTTCCGAAGAAGGTTTTGTTGACGTTACCCCAAAACACACCACCTATAGATATTAAAAATCAGAGGCAATTCACTGGATTTTTGGAACAGCTGAAAATGGAGGCAATGCAAGTATGTCTCGAACTTAAGGAACGAGTTTTGGAAAAAGACGAGGACAAAAGTGATGATGAAGATGAAGGCTCCATATTTGATTATTGTGATGATTTAGATGGCGCATCTTCAGGTGACGAAGACTTTGCATTGAATGGGATTCATGCTGAAGAAGAAGAAAAAGAAGAAGAAGAAGACGAAGAAGAAGAAGAAGAAGAGGAAAAGAAAAATAAAATTTCAACTAGTATGAAAAGTGGTTCCACGTCTGCGAGTGTTCCGGTAAAACAGGGTAATGTTCATGTTAAGCTAGAATTAGATGCACTTAATATAGCTGTTGGACAACGATATGACACGAAAGATGCATTGGAGACTAGGCTGAAGATCTTGTCAGTCCTTCGTCAATTTGATTTCAGAGTAGACAGATCAGCGACAGATATATTAACTATTAAGTGCTGGATAGAAGGATGTACATGGAGAGTAAGAGCTACCCCAGTTGGTAATTCTACTCAGTTTACCATTCGTACATACGTTTCAGAACATTCATGTTCCATTACAGAACGTTCTGCCAGTGCCCGACAAGCGACTCCAGAAATTCTTGCAAGACTATATGTGGACTATGTTGGAGGTGTTGATTCAAAAGTTCTCCCGAAACATGTTGGAGAAGCCTTAAACATGAGATTTGGTGTCAAGGTGCGTCATCTGATATGACATGTTTATTATATTTTTATATTTCATTTAGTACAAAATAATAGGTCTAATATGTTATTGTAAAATATTTTGTAACTAGATGGATTATTGGAAGTCTCATCGGACACTGTTACGCGCAAGAAATATTGTTAGAGGTTCTGCGGAGAGTGGCTACTCAGAGTTTCCTGTGTATCTATATCATATAAGAAAAGCAAATCCTGGAACTTTCGCACATTTGGAAGTTGATGAGGTTAACAGATTCAAGTATTTGTTTCTTGCATTTGGTGCAAGTATAACTGGATTTCCCTACATGAGAAAAGTAATAGTCGTGGATGGTACATACCTTCAGGGAAAATATAAAGGAACACTACTAACTGCAACAGCTCAAGATGGGAATTTCCAGATATTTCCTATTGCTTTTGCAGTTGTTGATACCGAAAATGATGATTCTTGGGAATGGTTCTTTCAACAACTAAGCAAGGTAATTCCCGATGACGAAGAACTTGCACTTATTTCTGATAGGCATAAAGCTATAAGTAATGCTATTGGAAAAGTGTATCCTAAGTCTAGTCGTGGAATTTGCACGTACCATCTTTACAAAAATATATTGCTACGGTTCAGAGGTGGTGATGCATTTAGATTGGTTAAAAAAGCTGCAAGTGCTTTTACATTGGCTGATTTTAATACAACATTTGAAGAGATCCAAGCGATGAATCCAGGATTACATAAATATTTGGAAACTGCTGATATACAAAAGTGGGCTCGTGTGCATTTCCCTGGGGATAGATACAACTTAATGACGACAAACATTGCTGAGTCCATCAACAAAGTCATCTCAAGCTCGAGAACTCTGCCCATTGTAAAACTCTTGGATGCGTTACGGTTAATGATGACAAGATGGTTTACAAGTAGGAGGATAGCTGCAGGAACAACGAAGACAACCTTGACTCGTGGAGTGGAGATACTTTTGGAGGTAAAAATAGCATATTTTTCTTGTTTAGTTAGTTACTTGTTTTTATAGTCATTTGTAACACTGTTTTTTATTTTCTCAGAAACGTGTATTAAATGCAAAGGTGCTTACAGTTCAATCAATTGATTTGCATCATTCACAAGTTACAACTGGTTCGTCTCTTCATATCGTTAATTTAGGAGGAAGACAATGTACTTGTCGTCGGTTTGATAAGGAGAAGTTACCATGTGTTCATGCAATCGCGGCGGCAGAAGCACGTAAGCAAAGCAGCATATCACTTTGTCACCCCTATTATCACAGCTCATACTTGTGGAACGCTTATTCCACTTCCATAATGCCAAGAGATGTTGCTTCACCAGTTCCAGAAAATATCTCAATAAAGATTTGCTTGCCTCCGGTTATACACACACAACCTGGAAGACCCAAAAAATCAAGGATGAAATCGGCGTTGGAGAAAGCCACTGAAAAAAAACGACCTAGAAAACAACATTTATGTTCAAATTGTCATCAATCTGGACATAATTGTAAGACCTGCAAGATTCAAGTTTAGCTTATGGTTAGTCCTTTCCTATGCTTTCTATGTTTGCTTCAGTTAAAGTGAGGTATATTTTTTTTTTGTTGAGCATGATGTGTGTATGTTCTTATGGTTATTAATAAGTCTCTATTTAAATTTGCAGGTGATGTGTTGTTCTTACCGTTCTTCCTTAGTAGACAAGAGAACAACAACGATTGATCCAAAGAAGTGTTCAAAGCTTCAGCCTGTTTGAGTTTAGATGTTTTCTTAATAAGGATTGAATTCACGTGATAGATATAATATTTTTCCTCAACTTGTATTAGTTATGCGTGCTATTTACAATAATAATCTTGTTTTTTTTTTATGTCTAGTTACATGGATGTGGCTACACAGTAGACTACAACTTCACTAAGGAAATAAGTGCAGATAATTAAACTACTAAGAAAATACGTGGGCATTTTTCACAATAAGACTTCAAGTTCACTAAGAAAATAAGTGCATGGAATTAAAATACTAAGTTCAAAGTGTCATCAATCTGGACATAACTGTAACACCTGCAAGGTTCAAGTTTAGCTTATGTTTAGTCGTTTTCTATACTTTCAGAATTTTTAGTAGAAAATAATTAGCTTGGTTCTGGTTCTTTTGTTTCTCTTCTAGCTCTTCTTCTCGCACATGCTTTTTTTTTTAAAATACGTTGCGAGTTAAAACTGTTGTTATATGTAACAATAATTAGTTAACTCAGTCAATAAACCAAAGCTGATTTTTTTAAAAAAACAGAACAAACGGCCTTGTGATAAATGTGGACTGCAAATTGTAGCTGACACACGTTCACTAATAAAACTCATGTTACGCTAATAAGACTAAACAATCACCAAGAGAATCTAAAACTAAACGTACTACTTTGCAGTATCAGTAAATAAATGAGTGATTTGAGGTTCTCCAACAGAGTCGTAAATCTCAGCAGCTAGCTTCCGTTGAAGATCCTGAATGGTTTCATCACGTAACCCTTCAAATGTGCAACCAATCGCAAGACATTCAATGTATTTTATGGTATAAACACCACAGTCTCCTGGGGGGTCATTCTGTGGAACTTTTTTCAATCTTCGTACAGTGAATTGTTTTTCACTTTTCTTCCGAACAGTGGCGGAGACCATAGTACTCAGAATGGAGGGAATCATCTTTGCAAACGGCCGGCAGAAGTTCTGGATTTCTTTATCATCTACTAAGGTCAGAATGCTGTCATAAACGGTAATGGTCTCCTTCCCCAAGTCGATGTCCAATGCAACCCAGTGATTACCATTTACGAAATGACATGCATATAGATGATCTATATCGTGAAGCCACTTCTTGTTTGTGACTCGGTCAGATGGATACGTGCCGTTGAAGATACACTTATATGTATCTGTAGGTTTCCAAGTCTTCGGATTAAACTCTTTAAAATCACTGACAATTTTGGTGACAACCCACTGATCCAAAAAAGCAATGCGCTGAGAATGGTATGGTGAAGGATCACAAAGTGATCTCTTATAGAACATATGCATCGCAGACCACATATGCTGAAAAAAAAATTAAAAAGAACTTGTTAGGACAAATGTATAACACTTAGAGAATTTAAGACTAAAACATTTAAGAAGAATAAAAGGATTACCATGTTATTCAACCAGCCATAGTTATATGTACGCCACTTATTTCTTGGGGTTATTATCACCTTATAGAACTCTGTACTATGGGTAGATGTCCTGTCCGAGTTCTTCCTATAAGAACACTATATAGATTAAAACAAATATAGGAATATGACATTATTAAACTCAAGAAAATAACAGGAATACATACTCATCATCCAGTAAAAAGTGCAGTAAATTCCTCATTTTATCAGCGTCAACATCAGCAAACGGATCATATGCTGAGACGGACGGTGTCACACCTGTGATGATGCGCTTCACGGTAGAGTTTCCTACGAAAGGAAAAAGCTGAGATGATGCCAGCTTAGTTTGGCGCTTCTGCGGAGGTGACGAAGGTGTGGGAGATGTAGGCTTATTTAGCTTTTTAGCCATGGCTGCTAAGGCATCTAAATGATCACCAAGATCTGTAACCTTTTCACGCTGCACTGGATCAGACCATGTTTCATCCCCTGAGGCGTTATCAAGTAAATGTGGCACTTGAATTTTGGTTTTCAAAACCTTCTTATCAAAAACCTTTTTCTTGTCAAGTCCCATATCTTCACATTTTTTGCTTGCCTTCTTTGCTTTTTTGACAACACGTTGAGAAGGTAAACCATCCTGCGATGTGGAATTCATCTCCACCATCCAAGACTTCAAAAGAAAAAAATATATTAATAATCCTAACAGGAAACAAATATATGAATAAGATAATAATCATACCATTTCTTTGCTATTTACTTCAGCATTTTCATTATTGTTAGCGTTGGAATTTGCATCTTCTTTCCTCTCATCAGCTGCCTCTTTTTGTTTCATTTTTTGAAGTTCCTTCTCCATTGTTGCTAGCTTCTCAGTTATAGGAGCGAGAAGGGAACCAACCTTTGCTTCAATCGATGTATCTATGTTATCCAGTTTTCCTGTCAATGTCTTCATCAAAGTGTAAAGCTGGCTCACTGGAATTTCTTCTTTCTACAATTAACCAAAATAAATTATTATAATAAAAGCATATTGCAGACTTACTTAAAAAAGTATAAATATAACTCACACTTGGACTATTAGTGTTTTCTTCAATCCCAATAGTTTTTGTATCATCACCTTTTTTCTTTTTAGAACTCTGACCATCAGTCTCGGGAACAGATTTAGGACGCTTCAGCCTTGTAGTAGCTGGAGATTCTTCTGTGACATCCCAAAATCCTCTATTTATACAATCATTACGTATATCCAGAACCAAGTTTATCACATCACCATCATCAACTTCATCATCCCACTTAGGCGTATACTGTCCATTTGGTTCTGTGGTAAAATGTCTCACACGCACCTATAAGATAATTGTTATTCATTATTCTATGAAATAATGAAAACGATGAACAGACAACAAAATTGTTAAGAAATTAAACCTTATCTTCATGGTGCTCTTTCTCCTGTCTAACAAACTCCTCGAACTTGAATCTCTTGCGGGATCCACTCCATGAAAGAAGAGGCACTTCTGCACCACCAATTCTGTTTCCGTAAAGCTCTCCTAAGCCCATAACTGACTCATATGCCCATATTTGTAAGATGAAAATAAACCCTGCCATTGTATATGATTCCTTTGTGCTGTAATCAGCACACTTAACAGAGTATATCAAACTCTGACACGCTACGCGACCCCACGGGTATCTTTGGAAAGCTTCATAATCAAGGACTCTCTTCGCACACTCCAACGGAATATGACGTGAGGGAGCAATTCCATAGACACCAAGATGAAGAACACATAACAATCCAACCATTGTCCTCTTCTCGAGACTCCAATACTTGCATCTTTCCAATACCGACTGAAGCTGAACCAAGTTAGGACCAACAACTGTAGAAACCCCCATTTCTTTCCAGAAGTCTGTATGATCAACATCACAAATTTCCCCTTTTTGGAACGGTTCACAATTCATTCCCGTTATCTCACCAAATTCAACCAAAGAGAGACGAATGGGCTGCCAATCAATCAACGACCATATCTCATAATTCTTCTTCACTTGAAGCTGATTCGTTAAAAGGTAATGGACAAGCTTCGCACACCATGTGAATTTGAGCTCATAAAACATAGGAAAAACGCCAACTGCAGACTTCTTTACAGCCTCCCATGCATCAAATCCCACACCCTCTCTTACCATTTGAAAATTGGACAAATAGCTATAATAGCTCATACTCCTTTGCTGACTAGGAGCTTTTCCTTTACTGTAGAGTAGACGCGGATAGTTTCTCTTAGTGCTAGAAGAAGCCATATCTAACAATGAAAACAAAAAAAATTGTTACCATGAATGCTAGTACAAAAGCGAGTATTTGTTGTAATCAAGAGAATGAGGATTTTCACTCAATCAACCTCTTGGCCAAGGCTCTATACCCAGTACTACAATAGATTATCTGTCAAACCAGTGAAGACATCTAAGATTCTTTATCTTGTTTGGGGTCATAGAAAACATGTAAGATCAACACTAAAACTAACCACTCTCTAAAACTCATAGCATAATTTAAAAGTACTACCGATTGGTGAACAAAAGCGTGTGTTTACCTTAACGAAGGGATAACTATCCCTAATCTGATTTCAAGTCTTCTTGCTAAAGTTATTTGGAACCATAAATCAGTTTGGATTTTCAGTAGAGGAGACGAAAAGGATGACAGGTGAAACAATGGTGATTCTCACCGGAGAGTTCAAGAGCGGAGATAACAAGACGCCAAATCGAGCTTTGTCGGAGGAAGGGTTGCAAACACTCGCCAGAGAAATCAAAGCCCTCACAATGTCGATGCTACTATCAGAGGAAGAAAATCAAACCGCTAGCGACATCTCCTTAGGCGAACCCTAGGTTTTGTTATTGTGAATGTTTATTTTTGCTTCTGTCGACGTACGACGACGAAAGGAAAACCTTTTTTTTTCTTTAGTTTTTAAATTTGTTAATGAATTAAATTGATAATGGCAATATTGTAGTAAAGAAGAATTATTGGGGTTATTTGGTCTTTATATACCTATATTCAGATTTGTTGATTACATAGAGATAAACTAGTAATTAACTAAAAGATTAGAGTTAATCTGAGTAATTTTCTCAAAAATAAATAAGAGACCCTAATTGTGTATGTGGGATAATAATGCTCTAAGATACGTAGCTTATGGTATTTGCCTTTTTTCATTTTCTTTAATTCCTAATTAAACTAAATACTCTTGGTAAGATACCCCAATAATGATGCTCTAATCTAGTAATAAACGGATAAATTAGGTCTACATTAACTTTTTCCCCTTAATTATATGAAACAATTACTATAGAGAAGAATGTACGCTAAAAACACACCAAAACTGTGAGTTTCTGTCCGATCCACTGTGCAAGATTTTGAACTAGAGTAGTTTTCCCTGTCCCTGTTTCTCCTACTAAGAGAACTGGCTCGTTGTACTCAACAGAGCGGGCTATTTTCTCAAGTAACCGTGTGGATGTGCGTGTTTCAACAAACCTCGACCGGTCATGTGACTGGGAAAAAAAAAACAGATCAATAAGTCTTTGACATTTTATTATTTGTATCAATAGGACGGAGATGCTTAAAAACTAACCGCAGTTTCGCCAAGTGGTAGAGACACTCTGCCAATTTTAAGCGTTTTAGAAAGTTCCTGCAGTTCACTGGAAAATTAATAAAACAATCTCAACACAGCAAGGCAACACACTGTCAAGGAACACTAAGATACCTGAATTGGGGGCTTATGCTGAGATTCTGGAACAAGAACATTCCAAACGCTAGCCACGATTTCACTTACAGTCGCTCGATTTTGAGTTGACATATAAGAAGCAGAGAATATATCTGCTGCCTGAGGAAAAAGCACATAAACGCCTACTTAAATAAATGAAATCTAGAATAAGAGACTAGCATAAGTAAACTTCATAGAATCTGACCTCCAGAGAAATTGCATGACCATCATACGAGGGCAGACCCTGAACTCGTTCACACAACTTGAGCAAATCTCTGGAAAAGATGACCATTCAGAAACAATAGTTGACCAATCTATTATGAACAATAAAACTCTTGGATATATGCTTAGCTTACCTCAGTGAAAAACTACTCGGGGAACTGAATGTAGCTGAGTTTTCAGTTGCCGAACCAGAAAACTGGGGACGAAGAGCAGAGTTGACTTTTTCATAAGTTTCTGCAAAGATGGAAAAGTAAAGTTTCACTGCGAGTACAGAAACCATATCAAGGGGAGTATGCGCAGAAGGAACCTACCAATAAGTATCAGGTTCTGATACCGAGCACCCACAATATTTTGCAAGCTTTCACGATCTGGTGGATAAACAACAATTCTCCTCCAAAGAGGACTTAGAGAATTTCCAGCTACATTTAAAAAAACAGACAAAAAATTGATACGGTTCCTGTAACGAATCTTAATTGCAGCAAGGAAAGGGATTCCATAAGCTCTATAGCCAAGAGATAACATAAATACTACAGGACCTCATAAAAGCTTTGCTGTTGAGAACATTAAAAGAGAGAAAAATTAGCAATTCGAGATCGTTTGGTTATTTGCGAAAGGCCATATTAATCAACAGATTAGCCTTTTAACTGGGAACAATAGCCAACATGACAATTCATTATAACAGCCGTTGGTTGAGCCTCTTAATCTCCCTTGGTGTTTGACTTTATGCTTCAAGAAATAAACTTCAATGTAAAGTTGCAGGCGTCAAGATTATCCAACTAAAATACCCTTTAACCAATACGCAATTCACCTCTATATCACATTACTTTAGCAAGATCGCAGGTATCAATGGTAGATCTAGCACAGATCAGGCCAACGAATGCAAAGCTAGCTGCCAAACTAATTAATTATTAATGTATACCTTCCCCGATGTGTGATACACTGCATTCGGGTGTGGATATGGTTGAAAACAGTTGGAAACTCTCTGCTATCTTTATCACCTGCGAAAAGTTAAGAAGCACTGAAACTTGAAAACATTTTTGAGGAAAACACACAAATACCTAAAACAGAGTAATATAAAAAAGTATATGCCTTACAAATAATGTTCCACTTAAAAATTTAGAGCGCAGAAAAGAGAGTGTATTTACCTCTCCATGGCTGGTCACGAATGAGCATGAGCCTCCCAGCAAAGGTGACAAGACAAGGGGGACATCTGATGGAGCTTTGTCTATGTCCTCAAGAACCACCCAGAAACCATTCATAATAGCCTACCAAGATGAAAAGCAAAAAAAATATTAACGTAAAGGTAGGAGGATACATACCGCGAGGGTGCCATCTGAATTCCATGCAACAAACCTGGGTAAGTGAACAAGGCAGCCATTTAAATTCTCCAGGTTGATCAGTACACACATAAGTGCCAACCAGCGTTTTCTCGTCAAGTTGATCATCCATGTGGATAAATACAACTACCAAAAAAAAACAAAGTATAGTGAGAAATAATTCAGTTTAGGGCTTCATTTTAATGTGGAAACACTCAATGTATTAGTGTGAACAGCAATTTCTCAAGCTAGTTGATTTTCCTCTTCCAGCATAGTAGAAAGTTCCTTGAATTTAGTTAAGTACAAATAATTGAGATAAAGATACGTAGATACTAAAAACATATCATACCATGGTTACCACTCTCATCAGCCAACTTTTTAATGAGGGCAGGCTATCCAGATCCCGAGGGACCATACAGAAGAACAGGTCGTTTTTGACTAACAGCCAATGAGACCATTTAAAAAGATTTTTTCACCCTAGAGTGAATTTCAAATGGTTCAGCGAAAGATTTGACATCCCTGAATCGAAGAGGAAGGAGGAATCAAGCCGAAATGAGAAAATTAACATCGAGTACACACGTAGCAATTTATTGAAAAGAAACACAGAGTAAACCTACCAGGTGTCCACCCTTCGGATCTTCATCAGCGGCTCCTTTTCTTCCATCCCTGCTGATTGTTTCTTGTGAATACCAGGTGCAAGGGCACTAAAATCTTGTAAAGACCGCAACCCCTCGTATGTTGGGCAATTGAACGTCCGATCCAGCCTTTTCTATTTCTATATCCTGAAAAAATTCTTCCCAGCTGAAAGCATCAAAGAAAATATATAAACCTTGAGAAACAAAACTTAAGACGAAAACTGAATTAAGAAGTCTTAAGTAGAGTTACCGTAGCAAGCATGAGAATGCTTCCTCTCCTCCAAAACCGAAACATCCTGCCATTCTGTCAGTGCATCTTAAAACAACAGACAGAATTTGTATCCCACACCACACAGCCTCTCGATGCTTTTCCACAAGATGCCTTTTCCGGCTAGGGCAGTCTGAGAGACTTTTCATGGAGTCCAAGTAACAGGACCAGTCAGTCCCACAACTTAGAGAAAACCTCAGGTCTAATAACCAGAAAACGATATAATACTTGAAGACACAGCAAGTATGCAGCTGTAGTAGCCTGATTCAGGGGAGAAACAAGCAAAATTCAACAAAACACCGACCAAAGACTAGAAAATAGAAAAGAATAAGAACGATGTCATACAACGCACAACATGTACAAATGTCAAAGATAACAAGAATTTACCTCCATCTGCGACTCAGAAATGATTTATTTCACAAGAATCCGCTCGTATGGTGGTGGAGCTTTCTTAAAATAACTTAGAATAGACCTAACACAATTAGCAAAAGCGTCACTTAGTCTTAGTAAAACTAGTCAAGGAAACCAAAGTAAACTTGTAACCGATATCTTAGCTTTACTGCTCGTTAATGTTTCAAATCTATGTGTAGGCGAACCCCTTACCCTGGCAAGGAGGTGTTTAGATGAAGAGCACGGCTGAAGGCTAAGCAAGCAGACTCATGAAGCTCCAGCCTTTGTCCACGCCGAACATAAAAATCAATGAAACTAACACCTTCGTTCAACGCATTTTCCAAGACTGATACATCGTCTGAGTAATCACTACTTGAGCTGAGATCACCCACTAGATGAAGAAGACCCACCACTCTATCTACAACTCTTTTGATAATGGGAAGGAAGTAATG
Source organism: Brassica napus (assembly GCF_020379485.1). NCBI lineage: Eukaryota > Viridiplantae > Streptophyta > Magnoliopsida > Brassicales > Brassicaceae > Brassica > Brassica napus. Next base: position 36,404,562 of record NC_063448.1, read on the forward strand.
AACCAATGGAATAGTAAGCTCCGGGTGAAGAAACACGTCAGATAAAGCATTAATCACCTCCTCCACTTCTTCTCCCTAAACAAAAACAAAACGAAACATTTCAACCAAATTCGAATCTGTGTTTCTGGGTAATCAATTACAAGAACGTACGTTGCTGAGAATCGATTTGAATAATGGAAAAGCTGCGACTTTGGGGCAACGTTCAGAAAACCTTTCCAGCGCCAGTTTAAGATTGAAACTCCCGTCAATAGCCATCGAAACCTGTTGAAGAAGAGGCGCAAGATTAGGGTTTATGTGAAGCGAGAGCAAAATTGTTTTGGGGTTTAAGAGAGCCCTCCCTTGAAGCTTTTCTTTTGTTCGAGTTGAAAGAAAAGGCGGTCTGTGTCCGTGTGTATTGGGGTTTAAGACTCTTAAAGAAAAGGAAAATAATATTGCTAAATGAACCTCGTATTTATTCTAAAATTGTACAACCCCCCTCCCCCACCAATATTATTTGATATATTTTTAAGGGCAAATCTCCAAAATAGCATCTTTTTAAGTTTATATCACAAAAATAGCACTCAAAAACTAAAATGACCAAAATAGCACATTTCTAAGTTTATCCTTTGAAAATTTTAATTTTTTTATTTTTCAAAATTTAAAATCTTATCCACAAAACCTCATTTCTCAACTCTAAACCCTAAACCCTAAACTCTAAACCCTAAACCCTAAACTCTAAACCCTAAACCCTAAACCCTAAATCCTAAACCCCACCTTTTAACTCTAAACCCTAAGTTTGTGACTTTTGATAAAACATTAAGTGCTATTTTTGTGACTTTTGACCTTGAATGCTAGTTTGGGAACAAAAACTTGATTTAGTGCTATTTTTGTCTTTTTCTCTATTTTTAATATATAAACTAGATTAATAATGTTTCAAAAAAAAACTAGATTAATAATTTTCTCAACAAAATCTAATTTACAAAATCAATATGTTTTAACATTTTATTTTAGTGTATTTGAAATCTACACAATTATATTATTTGTATTTATAATAAATATGAAATTATATAATATATTAATTAATTTTGGTTCTTAATATGAGATAATTGGCGGGCATAGCCCTATCGTATACATTAATTGGCAAAATACACACGCCCTTTGAGTTTCTTTTCGGAGACCATTATACCCCTATAATCTATTCTGCAAACCTAAAACCGCATGCAGGCTCGTGGACGTGTTGATGTTAACAACCCGAATGAATGCGTATTGCTTCATTGGTTGTGTCCGTTCGACGGGACATTATGCTTCTTTCTTTATCCTTTTTAGCTTATGTTCCCTAAAACATGCGTCTTCTACTATCTTAGCTTTAATGTTCCACATTTATTTGAACACAACTACATTTTAAAGAGACTAATTGGTTACCAAACCAGTTATATTTGTGTTTTAACTCTTTCCATTTCCCTTGGTCTTACTATCGAGGAAATGCAATCCATGGAGGCTCCAAATTTACCACCGCGTATGTTCGTCGCCGGAGAGGAACCCATCGGAGAACGAGTTATCTCATACCACAAGATCAAGAAGCACTACAAGAAAACATAAGTTTAACGACGGCGGTATTCCTCGTTAGTTCGTCGTAAAAGAGGCTTTACGATGAATTAGCGAGGAAACACGTTTCGTCGTTACTCGTTCGTCGTAACGCATATTTCCTCGCCAATTCTTCGTAACTTAGCGAGGAAAACGTTTCGTCGTAAAGACGAAGTACCATATTTTGTCGTAAAGACCACATAAATATCCCACGTAAGAATGTCGCTATATTTCCTCGTAAATACCTCGAAAACAGTTCCTCGTACACTACACGTATTTATCTCGAAAGTATTTCCTCGTAAAGTATACGTAAATACCTCGAAAATAATACCTCGTAAAGTACTCATTTAGCCTTCCTCGTCATTTTCCCTTAAACTTTCCACGCAAATAAGGCGTAAATTAGCAACGAATTCACTTCGTTTTATTATTTTACAAAATTTAAAAATATAATAAAAAAATAATTAAAATTATTTAATTTATTAATAAAATTAAAATTCAAAAACAAAATCAATACGAAAATATTGTATATATAAATAAGTTTTGAATTTATAAATACAACAACCGAAAAAAAAAAGAACTAAGAGTCGTTCATCACCCGGTAGAATTCATCACTCCTCCTCTCTACATCCGTCTCGGCATATGTGTCGGATGATGACTCGCCTGGAATGGGATTTGGTCGTCGCATGTTCCTCAACAAGGACTCTCATTCCGGATTTGTGGACGCTATAACGTCCAAGAAGCCCTCGACTCCACCCACACGAGATGTGAACGCAGATCGCGTTGAGTCCAACTCGTTACGCAGCTGAGCGGACTCTCTACGCAGCTGAGTGACTTCATCTTCCTGTGTCTGACCATAAGACGATGTCGCTCTCGGAACATCGTTGACGGAACCAATCCCCAACGTACGTCCCTTTTTCTTAGGGACAACCTTAAAAACAAAAAATAAATATTGTTAGTAAAAATTTAAAGATAAATTAAATGAATAGTAAAAAAAATTAAAATTTTAAAAAATTTACCTCCTCGTAAATCTTATCCACTTCAAGTGTGGATAAGGTGACGGGTAATCTGTCGGTGGACTGCTGGGTCAGCTGGGTCTGGCGGTCGTCAACCTGAGCAACCAAGTCGTTGAAGATTTGCTCGGACTTGCCATCTAGAAATTGTCCCGCCTTATTCTTGTGGGTCCTCTCGTAAAGTTGCATAAGAGACGGGAGTAGGCCTAAAAACATTTAAGAAAATTAGAATATACATATATATATATATATATATATATATATTAAAAAATTAACTAAATAAAATATTTAATTACCATTTCCAAACGGACACCGGCATGGGGTTTTTGGCCCGTAGAGTGAAGCATCGGCCTGTGGCCGTGCTCATCTACCGTGTTACGGGAGGCAGAGCAAGACTGGGCGATTCTAATGGACTCATGATCCCGCCAATAACGGATGAGGCCATCCCACACATCCGTGGTGAGCTCAGCGGGTTTGCCACGCTCATACCCCTTCACGATCCAGTCACCCTTCAAGTTGGAGATCGTGTCCAACAAGCGAACTTTCGCCTTCGCGTAAAACGCTTTCCTCACCCTCTCATTGACCCCCATGGACCAATGATATTTTGCTGTAAAAAAATAAATAAATTAATAATTAGTTTTTAAAAATATATATATAAATCATGAAAAAATTAAAGTATATATAATTATTGAATATTAACTTACAGCGTAAATTTTGAACCACGTCTTTCTGACGTAGATCAGCGTCTTTTTCCAGTTCGGATGTGGCATCACTACAAGAAAACATCGGTATTATGACGGACATTCCGACGGAAAATGAAATCCTCGGAATTTCCTCGGAATATACCGACGGAATTCCGAGGAAACATCAATCCGTCAGAATATTCCGAGGAAATTCCGACGAACTAGTGATCGATCGATGCGTTTTTGGACATATACCCATCGATCGATCACATTGTTACGCTTTGGTCCATCTTAGTGATCGATCGATGCGTTTTTGGACATAAATACATCGATCGATCCGTTTATAAAAAAACATTCGAGATTTTGAAACCCCAAACACTAGTTCCTCAGAATTTCCTCGGAATATTCCGAGGAAATTCCGAGGAACACTTGATATCCTTGATCGATCGATGGGATAATCTCATCGATCGATCACATTGTTACGCTTTGGTCCATCTTAGTGATCGATCGATGCGTTTTTGGACATAAATACATCGATCGATCCGTTTATAAAAAAACATTCGAGATTTTGAAACCCCAAACACTAGTTCCTCAGAATTTCCTCGGAATATTCCGAGGAAATTCCGAGGAACACTTGATATCCTCGATCGATCGATGGGATAATCTCATCGATCGATCACATTGTTACGCTTTGGTCCATCTTAGTGATCGATCGATGCGTTTTTGGACATATATCCATCGATCGATCCGTTTAAAAAAAATTGACGTTTTGAAACCCCAAACACTAGTTCCTCGGAATTTCCTCGGAATATTTCGACGGAATTCTGAGGAAGAAAAGGGTTTCCTCGGAATTCCCTCGGAATATTCCGAGAAAATTACGAGGAAATAGGGTTTTTAAACCGAAAACAACGTTTTGCGGTTTGAATAACACCTATATAACCCTTATTAAGTGTCTTACGTTCATTATGAAGTCAAAAATTTGTTCATTACCCTATAATAAACACTTTTCCGATTGTATGAACGAAATCCCCACAACATAAGAGAAACACTTATACACTTTAATGAACGGTAAAGGGAATACTTACAATTCGTTTTGAAATTTGTTATTTCATGGTTTATGCTCATCTATACAAAGAATCTTCAATGGTATGCATTACAATTGTATAAGAAATGAAATACGGCAAAAAAAATTGATGTTTTGAAACCCCAAACACTAGTTCCTCGGTATTTCCTCTGAATATTCCGAGGAAATTCCGAGGAACAATATAAATTAATAGAAATACATGCACAGGATATTCTTTTTCCTCGAATTAATGAAAATATTCCGAGGAAATTCCGACGGATATTTAAGTGGCCGTCGGAATTTCCTCGGAATATTTTCATTTAACCGGGCAAACAAGCCGCCAAATATTTCGCGAAAATTGAAATTGAAAATACTGAGGGAATTCCGACGGAAAATATCCGTCAGACCCAAGGTTTTATAAACTCGAACCGCATCTTCTTCCCCATTTCTCTCTTCTTCCCCATTTCTCTCTTCTTCCTCTCCGGCGATCTCTCTCTCCTTCCGGCGTTCTCCACCTTCTCTCGCGACGATCTCTCCGGCGAATCCTTTCCATTCCTTTACAAATCATGTAAGTACTTTATCCCACTCTCTTAGGTCCTATTTGTTAGGTTTTTAAGTAGATTTGATGATTTTAGAAGTTTTTTGATAGATTTTTGTTAGGGTGATTGGGTAGGATTGTGATTTATTTTGTAATAGGTTTAGAATTGTGATTTGGTTGTGTTGAATTGATTTAGAACTTTTTTTTATAAATTGTTTATTATTTTTGTATTTACAAAACGTTTATATAAATTCGATTTTACAAAACGTTTTTGTATATAAATTCGATTTTTGGATTTATAAAAGATGATTTCATATTTATAAAAATATTTATATTTATTAAAACTAATTTTGTATTTATAAAACATTTTTTTGATTTATAAACACTATTTTTTTATTTTTGTATTTATAAAAACTATTTTTAAATATACAAAACGTTCTTTGTATATAAATTCGATTTTTGGATTTATAAAAGATGATTTCATATTTTAAAATTAATTTTGTATTTATAAAACATTTTTTGATTTATAAACACGATTTTATTATTTTTTGTATTTATAAATACTATTTTGTATTTATAAAAAGATGATTTCATATCTATAAAAATATTTATATTTATTAAAACTAATTTTGTATTTATAAAACATTTTTTTATTTATAAACACTATTTTATTATTTTTTGTATTTATAAAAACTATTTTGTATTTATAAAAAGATGATTTCATATTTATAAAAATATTTATATTTATTAAAACTAATTTTGTATTTATAGAACATTTTTTTTATTTATAAAAACTATTTTATTATTTTTTGTATTTTAAATATGTTTTCTATTTCAATTTTAATTTTATATTTTTGAATTTCAATTTAAAAAAAAATTTATAATTTTTTTTTTTTTGGAAATATTCCGAGGAAGTGTATCCCTCGGAATATTCCGACGACATATTCCTCGGAATATTCCGAGGAATTTCCGACGAAAAAAGTCCTCGGAATATTCTGAGGAAATTCATTTCCTTGGAATTCCGTCGGAAATTTCCGAGGGATTTCCGAGGAAAGATGAATTTCCGAGGAGTTATTTCCGAGGACTTTTTTCGTCGGTATGTCGTCGGAATAGCGTTATTCCGACGACATACCGACGATTTTTTCCCTCAGTATGCCGCTGTTTTCTTGTAGTGCATGGAGAAGTAACCTTTCATCGTGTCGGTTACGTCCGATGCAAGACATCCGTCAACCCCAAACCTGAAAAAAACAAATTTAAAGTATAAATTATCTATTAATGTTATAAAAGAATTTTAAAAGAATTAAAAAATAATAATTAATGTAACATACCACAAAGTTCCGTCCGGTCGGTCGGGGTCTATGACTGGTAAACCTTCTCTGCCTGGCTGACCGAGAATGTACTCGACAGTGTACTGCGAGTAAGGAGCACTCGGAGGCACCATCAAATCGGGATGAGTCTCGGCGGGCATCGGAGTAGCCATCGGAGGAGGCACAGGAGGAGGAATCATCAGAGGAGCCATCGGAGGAGGCACAGGAGGAACTGATGGTGCACTAGAAGAAGGCGACCGAGAGACTCTCTGAGAAGGCTGAGTCTCGGGGACAGTCTCCGGACCCGAAGAACCGGGAGCTGAAGAAGAACCGGGAGCTGAAGAAGACGACGGGTCTAAACGACTACCAGGCTCACCGAACATCTGTCTGTAATGGGGAGTAAGTCTATTCTTTTGAATCGTCTGGAAAAAAAATTAATTTTTAAAATTAACATCAACAGTAATTAACAAATTCTATAAATAACAAATTCTATAAATCTAGCTAAATTCCCTACATTAACCACCTAATCAACACTAATTAACATAAAATTAGTAAACCTATGTAAATTCCCTACACTAACCACCTAATCTACCCTAAACTAATCAAATTAGAGAGGAAATAGAAAGAGAACGTACCATAGCTACGAAAGAGAGAGGAAGTGGAGAGGAAATGGAACAGCGAAGCTCGCGTGTATATATATGAAATTAGTAATCGTCGTAATTTCCTCGTAAATGTACGAGGAACTAGCGATGCAGTGTTTTTCCTTACGAGGAATTAGCGAGGACCGCGTTTTGTTTCCTCGTAACGAGGAAATAGCGAGGCCCGCGTTTTCCTATTACGAGGTCTTTACGACGAATTGTGCTTACGTGGAATTAACCATGATTATTTTAGGAATCGTCGTAAGGTCCTCGTTAGCTTACGAGGAAATAGCGATGATTATGCTTAAATCCTTAAAATCCGAAACCCCAAACCCCATCTTCCTTATCTTCTACTTCATATATTCCAAAGCCCAAACCCATCTTCCCTTTAACGAGGAACTCGCGAGGTTCGTGTTGGGTTTCCTCGTAATGTCCTCGTTCACTTACGAGGAATTAGCGAGGGCCACTTTTTTATTTACGAGGAAGGAGACGAAGCTAATTGGTCGTAAAACCTTTCGAAATTTCCTATAAATACACACCAGTTTGCTTCTCAAATCAAATATAAACTCCCCGATTTGCTTCTCAAATCAGAGATAATAACTCACTAGTTTGCTTCTCAAATTAGAAAGATTTGAAAAAAAAGAAGGAGAGAAAGACACGGGAACACGTGGGCGGAGACAAGGCTAGACTTACGTAGGTCTCGCCTTGTTTTTTCCCTCCTATGATTCCAGTATCTTTCTTCTCTTTTTTTATTGGTCGTTCATTTACGAGGAAATAGCAAGGCCGGTGTTATTATTTACGAGGAAATAGCGAGGTCCGTGTTTTCCTATTACGAGGTCTTTACGACGAATTGTGCTTACGTGGTATTAACGATGATTATTTTAGGATTCGTCGTAAGGTCCTCGTTAACTTACGAGGAAATAGCGATGATTATGTTTAAATCCCTAAAATCCGAAACCCCAAACCCCATCTTCCTTATCTTCTACTTTATATATTCCAAACCTCAAACTCATCTTCCTTTTAACCTCAATCTATTCTTTCCATTCCAAATCTCAAATTCTAAAACCACAATTCCTTAACTTATAATCTCAATCTCTTATTTCTAATACAAACTCCCATTACCTTACACAAAGTCAAATTATATAAATAGTTTTACATGATTAAATCCATCAAATCACATGCATTAAGTCTGAAAATCAATCTTATTAAAAACAAATACATCAATCGGATACATCGACATTCTCGTCATCACTAGAAACATCATCATTTTCATTAAACTCGTCTTCAACAGCTTCGTCCGTGGCATCGTGAGTAAGATCTTCGTACTCATGATTATGCGGATCAATGAGAAGGATGTCATCAATTTCTTGTTCAGGTTTCTCGACTTCATTTATCTGTTCTTCTTGCAATGGTGGTTCTTCTCCACTGATGATTCGTGCTCGAGGTATAACTTTGATCACAGCTAACCAATTTATTCCTGATTCTCTCATCCGAGGGTATGGAAGGAAGCTAACTTGGTCTGCTTGTGAAGCTAAGATGAAATGCTCGAATTTGTTGTACCTGCAAAAATAAAAAAACGTAGAAATTAATTTATTTTTCTCATGTATGGCAAAAAAAGAATTTGTTGTACCTTCGTCCACCATTGACATCAACTACACCGAATTTGTTAAATTGAACACCTCTGTTGACGACTGGGTCGAACCATTCACATTTGAAGAGGATGCATTTCAGCTTCAATATCCCTAAGAATTCGACTTCAATAATCTCCGCCAAGATCCCGTAGAAATTTGTTTCCCCTTTCACACATATTCCATAGTTACTGGTCCCCCGCTGTCTACCATACTCATATGTGTGAAAAGTATAGCCTCGTGTGAAATACATTTGTGATGTGGTGACCTTTACAAGTGGAGATTGAATTACTTCGTGTAACCACTTAGGATTATCTGCATCGTCGTCATAATCAACCTTCAAAAATAAAGAGAACGTTTAAATACAGATCATGTATGAAAAAAAAGTTTGATCGACCTGAAAAAATCAAGAGTTTGAGTTAATACCTGATTCTTCAACCACTTAATAAAGTGTTGATCTTTCCTTTTGTCTACGTCACTTGTGGATATACCTGGGAATGTTTCTTTGACTTGAGAAACAAATAGGCTGTAAAATCACATTTTATATTAATTAATCTTTGGCAATTATATAATTTATACTTATATGTGTTTAGAAGTGTCCATATATGTTACCTTTCAAAATAATGCATCAATGGATCCTCGCAATTGAGTAGAATATAGGTGTGTGCACTATGAGCGTCTTCTTCACTCGACCAACAAACCTCTTTTAATTTTCCACCGAGTTGCACAATCTGGCTAAAGATGTCTGGAACACCAGCAACTGTATATGTTGGCGCGACACCACCATCATCATATCTTCTTGGAGCTATTTTTCGGGTACGTACTTTTGACACAAAGTAGTACGATGTGAAGTGAGAAGTTTCTTCCGTCAAACTTCCAGCAATTATAGAACCTTCAACTCTTGCGAGGTTCTTTGCTTTTCCCTTCAAATATTTCATGGCTCGCTCATACTGATACATCCATCCGTAATGTACAGGTCCACGAAACAATGCCTCATATGGGAGGTGGACAGCTAGATGCTCCATGACGTCAAAAAAATCCGGAGGAAATATCTTCTCCAAGTTGCACAATAAGATGGGAATGTTTTGCTGAAGTTGTTCCATGACTTCTTCTTTAAAAGTGCGTGTGCTCAGATCCCTGAAAAATGCTCCAATGCCTTGTATATTCCAAAAACAATTAAACACATTATATTAGTCATATATTATTGCAAACTGAACCATTATAAAATTAATGCGTTATAATATACTACCTGCAAGTGCTTCATGTACGTTTGTTGGAAGTAGCTCCGCAAATACAAAGGGAAGTAGTCGTTGCATAAAGACATGACAATCATGACTCTTCATCCCAGAGAACTTTTGACCCTTTTCAACACATCTAGAGAGATTTGAAACATACCCTTCGGGGAACTTCACTTCTGATGCCACCCAGTTGAACAACACCGACTTTTTTTCTCAAAGACAATCTGAATATCAGAACGGGAACTTGTCCATTGCTTTTTATATGTAACTCACTTCTTGAGAAAATATCCGGCAAGTCCAACCTCGATTTTATGTTGTCTTTTGTCTTCTCTGGGACATTCAATATTGTATTCATGATGTTCTCAAAGAAATTCTTCTCCATATGCATCACATCGAGGTTGTGGCGCAGAAGAAGATCCTTCCAATATGGCAACTCCCAAAATATACTCTTCTTGTGCCAGTTGTGATGAACACCATAAGAATAAGACATACTACGAGGGACATGTCAATTACCACCACAGCGAACTATTTCGTTAGCTCCGTAGTAGTCGATTTGCGCTTCAATTTGTTCTCCAGTTAGATATGGAGGAGGAGTGTCTCTCACAACCCTTTTGTGCCTAAGCAAATTCTTGTTTCTTCGGTACAGATGGCCAATGGGAAGAAATCGACGGTGACAATCGAACCAACTTGTCTTCCTACCATTCTTCAGTTGAAACGCATCTGTCGTTCCATTACAATATGGACAACCTAATCTCCCATGTGTAGTCCATCCAGACAACATCCCATAGGCAGGAAAGTCACTTATGGTCCACAAAAGCATCGCTCGCATCGTAAAATCCGTCTTCGTTGAGAGCAGTCATACTTCCTCACCCCTGTTGACCACAAATCCTTCAACTCTTTTATCAGTGGTTGTAGAAAAACATTCAGAGACCTTTTTGGATGGTTCACACCAGGTATTAACATGGTCAAGAATAGCAACTCCCGTTGCATGCACATCTCCGGTGGCAGGTTGTATGGTGTAAAAAAGACTGGCCACAATGAATATTGTCTCCCTGACATTCCGAATGGACTAAATCCATATGTGCATAATCCGAGATACACATTCCGGCTATTGCTAGCAAAATCCAGATGTACTTTGTTAAAATGTTTCCAGGCTCTTGCATCTGATGGATGAGTCATCTCACCATCCGTCTGAGTATGCTCGGCATGCCATCTCATCTTTCCAGCAGTCTGCTCTGATTGGTACAATCTTTTTAATCTGTCTGTAATTGGTAGGTACCACATCCTTTGGTACGGTACCCTATTACGTCCCCGTCCTTGAGGCTTGAATCGTGGATTCTTGCAGAATTGACATTCTTCTAACTTCTCATCGTCTCCCCAGTAGATCATGCAGTTGTCGATGCAAACATCTATCATCTCCAAAGGTAACCCAAGACTATAAACCAGTTTCTGAATCTCATAATAAGAATCAGCAGACACATTGTCTTCCGGCAAATACTCTTTAAAAAAGTCTGCCCATTCATTCATGCAACTTTCAGGTAGATTGTGATCATTTTTAATATTCATCATTCTAGCAGCCAACGACAATTTAGAGAGACCTTCTCTACAACCACTGTAAAGTGGCTGATTCGCCGTATTTAACATTTCATAAAAATTTTTTGCATCTATATTAGGTTCTTCATCTTCATCATGAGCTACGAATGCATCAGCTACCATATCATGAACCCTATCATAATCTACCATCTGCTCTTCCTGATGGTAACAATGTTCATTATGCAAATGATGATCAACCGGTTCTTCCTAAAAATTGCTATTACTACTACTAGCTTCATTCTGATCATAATTATAACATTCTTCATGTTGAAACCAAATATAGTAAATTGGTGTGAAACCTCTATTTATTAAATGCTTCCAAATATTTTCACGATTTGCCAATTTCGAATTGTTGCATTTCCGACAAGGACATAACATCTTACCACTTTCTTGGGCGAGCGGTGTGGAATCTGCTTGATGCATAAGTGTCTCCAGCCCCACAAGGTATTCTTTCGTCACTCTCCCCTTAGCATCTCTATGCATATACATCCACCTCCGCAACTCAAAAATATTTCCGGAGCCCGACATTTTTTTTTCTTTCACGGTTTTTTTCTTGTTAGTGTGTTTAAAATGATGTTCAAATGTCCATATTTATAGGAAATTTTTGAATCTGGCAGTTGTAATTTTCCTAGGAAATTACGACAAAATTTAGTTAGGTGGCCGAAAAAAACGTGTTACAACTACAAAGTTGGTGGATTCAAAATTTCCTCGCTAAGTAGACGTAAAATATTTCCTCGTAAAGTACACGCTACATTTACGTCGAGTTTACGAGGAAATCATATTTCCTCGTAAAAGCCACGTGATATTACATCGACTTTACAACAAAATCATTTCGTTGTCACTTTACGAGGAAATAACGCTGATTTTATATTTCCTCGTAAGTTCCTCGTAAAATCGACGTAAAATTACGAGGATTACTTTTGCTCGTTAAATTTCCTCGCTAAACTTGTGTTTTCTTGTAGTGGAGACAGAGTCGATTCTTGAAGCCCTTGATGCGTAAGAGGTTGATTTCCTCAAGAATTCCCAATTTGGAAAGATTCTATCTTTCGAAGAAACCCCTACATTTTCTGGTTCTTTTGGGCAATTCATCATTCTTCGTCTTCTGAAGGTGAACAAGAAGTACGAAGTTTGGATTCTCTTTGCCGGTCGACCGATTCGATTCTCGCTTAGAGAGTTTGCTATTGTTAATGGGCTTAATTGTGAGAAACTGTCGGTCTCTTCTAAGAAGAAGCGCAAAAATCCGCTGAATCATAAGCTTTATTGGACAGAGTTGTTTGAGTCTTTAAAATCTTGTTCTATCGAGTTGTTGGTTGACATGCTGAAGCGTCGCAAGGTTAAGGATCGGGAAACACGGCTGAAACTCGCTTGTCTGGCCATTACGTCGTCGGTACTACTACCGTCATCCCACACTCCTCGTATAATTCCAGAGCATGTGGAAATTAGTAAGGATTTTGATGAATTATTGGCATATCCATGGGGACGGGTACCATTTAAGTTCCTCGTTACAAATCTTCTTAGCAAAGACAAAGTCTCCTTATCACAGAGTTCTGTAGCTCTGAAAGGTTTTGTTGATGCCATCCAACATGTTCTGATAGCTAATGTCCCGGTTCTTAAGGAGGAGGTTATACCCAATGAGCCGGTAGTACTTGACGACTCCGAAAGCGATGGTGAAGATGAAGAAACACGTTATGATGGCTCTCCTGATCCACAACCTCCATCTGAGAAACCTCATGTTGGGGTAAAATTCGAGGTCTCTTTGTAATTTATTCACTATTTTAATTTGTAGCGTTTAAATTGTATGTTAGTCTCCAACTTCCATTTGAAAGAAAACTCCCACATCCTACCCGATAATTAACTTACCAGAGACAATGTGCCAGGTTGATGTTAGGTGTATTACTGACGATCCTCATGAGAACTGGGCCGAAGGTGTTGATTTTGGATGGGATGATGAGTCAGTGGATGAGTTGGTTGACAATATGGTTCGTTTAATTGGTGAGGACTTTGCCTTCAAGAAAGAGATGTTTATTGGTGGTTTAACGTTAGCTGAGCTGGGCCGACTGCGGGCCCTCAAAAAATCTAAGGATAAAGAAACTTCAGAGAAGCAAGAGAAAGACACCATTCCAGAGTCAACGGAGGCCGACACTACAAGAAAGAGTAGCAAATAGCGACGGTAACATTTACGGGTATCTCGTCGGAATTAGTTAAGTCCGATGTGTTGCCGAGAAACCGCAAGACGTCGGAGTTTGGGTCTCGGAAATGAGTAGTCATCGGTCAACTGTCGGAAACTACCTAGAAGCTCATTTGTCGGAAATCTCGTCGGAACGGTTCTCGGTAATTTCCGATGCTTATCTGAGGTGAAAATTTTGTCGGTCAAATCGATGGTTCTCGGTAACTTCCGATGGTCTTCTGAGGCGACGTAATTGTCGGTCTTCTGTCGGTAAGTAATCGGTTTAGTTTCTGGGAAATTGATCAGTAAATACCTATGCCGCACCGTTGAATATGATTTAACGAAAAGTAGTCGGTGTAATTGCCGGAAATAACAGAGGTGTTCTCGAGAATGAAGACGTCGGAAATAATATAGTTGATTGTCGGGAAAAATGTGGCTAAATTATGACGTTTTTTGATGTAAAAATCACGTTTATTTGAAAGTGAAAGACAAATGCATTCAAACATATAAAAATACATCAATAAAGTTTAACTTGGATTGAAACATAAAATATTTTACAGACCATAATTTAAAATATCTTACAACATCCAGCAAACATAACTTTCAACCTACAAACCACATTTTTGAAACAAAAAATTTGCAAGCCATATTTGACAAAGCATATTTAACAAACAAAAAATTTCTACAAATACCACGTTAGGCTTCGAAGGTGTTATTAGCGGTTGCAGCTTGTCTTGCAGCTTGAGAGGGTGGGACATGATCAGGGAACATGTTTCGCATGACAGTACTCCAATACTGAGCATCTTCAACTTGAGAAGACAACTCATCACACTTATTGGTAACTTGGACGAGCTTTGTTTGTGTCTCCAGATACAATGCTTTGTAATCCGGAGATTGAGTTGCATAACTTGGACCACTTGGTTCACCGATATCCATTGTTCCATACCCAAAACGGCGACCATTTTTTGTTACTTTAACCTCCTATAAATGAGAATATGAAAAGTAAAGTCAGAAAGTTAATTTGTCTAAATTTTTGAAAAAGGACTTACAGAATCGTAAATGGCATTTTTTCGGCTTGGGTGAGTTGGAGATCACCGCAAGTTTCTTCGCCTTGGGTCATTTGTGTGAGCTTCTCTTCCTCAAGTGCTCTGCATCTGCGAGCAATATGCTCAGCCTTTTTGTCTACAAAAAGGCCATCGGATTTCCTCTTATGCGTCTTTTCCATGAATGTTACCATATCCGGCAGTTCACCAGTCACTTCATCTCGCTAAAGACAAAATAAATCACAAGTTAAATACGTATAGAAAATTAAAATTAAAATGACATAGAAAGACATAAATAATACCATGTTTTCTCGCATTCGAATATATGGACATGAACCGCAAGTGTGCTTGGATATTCCATAACCTCCCCTGTCGCTATTTCGGTTTTTAGAATTTGTCTTGCTCCGTTTGGCATTTTTCTCCAGGGTCCAATACACAATAAACCCGAGCCAAACCGATCCCTTCATCCAAGTTGGTTTGTTATCCACCCCTTGACGCCATAATACCTTCCACTCGTAAACTCTGTCTAGCAAACGAGCTGCACATTTTGCATCAAAATGTTCTCGTACAAGAGTAGTATGACAGTAATCCCAGTAGTATTTTTGCTAACATAAATACAATACTTTGTTAGTACACATATATTGACAAATATAATCTGTAAGATAGAAATAATAATGTGAGTCATCAATATTACCGCAAATGCCTTAAACCACCGTTCCTTAGTGTCAGACGATAGTAATGTCCAATTCGGAGCAGCTACGGGAAAATCATTCTCCATGATTTTTTTGATTGACTTTGTTATCCCCTTCGTGTATTCAAACCTTGTAATATATATCAGAATATAAATATTGTATACATATATATTGTTTATAATATGAGATAAGAAAATAAGTCGGAAACATGAATAAACATGGCATACATACCATCCTGCACCATTCACTCTCTTAGGATGAAGTTTGGGCAAATCACTTCTTCCTGGTGCAAGAAGCAACTCATCTAACGTCATAAGGTCAACATGAATAGTTGGTGCATTTGGAACAGGGACATCGTCCATCTCGATTTCTGGACTTGGAGGTTGTGGACTTGGAGGTTGTGTCTCGTCGTTTCCGAATTGAGTTCCTGTGCCTGAGACTTGTTCTAAGAAACCACGCCATGATCCAGGTTCTGGGAAAAGCGCCATTCTTGTAAAGTGAAAAAGAAACAATTAGTAATAATAACTAGTAAACAAATAACATCATAGTTTTATCATAAACAGATTCCTAAACTACATATCTAACAATATAACCATGAACTTATTGGAATACCAATCAGGATGGGAGATAAGAAACATTACCTTGGAAATTTGGTGAAATGAGAGAAGCTGAAAAGGTTAAAGATTAGTCCTCTATATGTAATAGATTGCCTCGTAAACCTATCCCTGTAAAATTAGCCGGGAAATTAAAATGAAATGAAATTTGGAAGCGGGAAAAAGGATCTAGAGAACGATTAATTACTGACAACAGAGGGCAATCCTTCTCGGAAAATCGTCCCTCATGCTGGTAATTAACTGAGACAGTAAATTAATTTGATTAGAGAGTAGATGTGACTGTCGTAAATTTATCCTTTCCGAGAAAAGTTTTCTTGGAAAGACGTTGGTAGGATGAGATGTGACTGTCATTAGTTTAACCCTAAGCCCTTTTAAAAAGAAATATGGGCCCGTTATATTTAGACATTGGGCTTGAGAAGGTTAAAAAGAAATTTAATTAAGAAAAGTTAAACGATGCCGTAGAATAAGTAATCAAAGACTTGGGTTGATCTGACTTTCAAATTTTCAAACTAGAAAAGTGATAAAACAGAGGAGATTCATCGGTTATTCAATCTGAATCAGAAGAATATTCAGATGAAACGGAATCTCTGTAGCTTCCAAATTCTCCACCACTATCTTCATTGCCGTCGCCTTCGTAAACGTCTTCCGGAAATTCATCCTCTTCATTGACGAGAGGAATCTCTTCAACTGAATGCTGAGATGGCTGTGTTACTGTTAAACCATTTTGCTGCAAAGGTTCATTGTCTCTCACCCCTACTACTCTACCACGTGGATTGATCTGGGTTACAGTAACCCACGGAATACGCCGACCCGTTACTCGTGGATAGGGGATATATGACACCTGGTCTGCTTGACTTGCAAGTATAAATGGATCATATTTGTTGAGGCGCCTACCTGTGTGTATTTCAGTAACCCCAAACTTTGTTGTTCTAACTCCAACTCCAATGATAGGATCATACCAATCACATTTGAACAACACACATTTGAGATTAATTACTCTTGGGTACTCGACCTCGATGATGTCGTTGATTTCGCCATAGTAATCCAAAGTGTCTGTGTGGACAACAACACCGTGATTATTTGTTTTTCTATTGTTCGTGCCCGGTCGTTTCCTAAACATATAGCCACGGGTACAATACATAGGAGACGATATTGCTTGGGATAAGGGACCACCGATCAACTCTAAAAGCCATGTGTCTTGCGGTTGGTTCATAGCCAATTGTGATTTGATCTACGCAAAAGAGACACCAAATATGTAACTATAGTAACAAAATTTAAGAGAATATAATCCTAGTGAAAGTTAGACTTACGTAATACTGCAACCACTTCGAAAATTTTTGGCTTTTCATTTGCTCTAACTGTGTTTCAGACACATCACCGTACTCTCCGCGTATTTGATCATCAAAAATCCTGTAACATTAAAATTAACTCAAAGATATACACAGTAGTTATACTAATATTTAAAAAGCTGAAAACTAACTAAAGAGGAACCAATACCTTTCATAAGGTCGTATGTTATCGCAATTCCGAAGAATGTAATTATGGATATGATCGAACTCTTGGTCTGTAAGCCATACACTTTTCTTTTTGCCACTAAGCCTCCCGATTTCAGAAAAAATGTCAGGCACAGGTGTGGGATAAATACGCCTTTCTCCTCTATCGTCGTATCTCTCCTGTTTTCTTAACTTGATATCGCCTATATTAACATGACTAGTACTAGGCAATGTTCCAAAATCCTCTCCATGTGAAAACCATATATAATACCCGGGTGTGAATCCTTTCCAAAACAAATGCTTCCATACAGTCTCAATATTAATGAATTTCTCGTTATCACATTTGCTACAAGGACAACTCATTTTACCTTGTTCACGAGAGATTTCTTGATTTGTAGCAAATTGCATAAATCCGGTGAGCCCTTCCTTGTACTCCTTCTTGATTTCACCGGTGACTTCATCTACACGATTATACATCCATTCACGAGCTCTGTATATATTGTGACTAGACATTTGAACAAAGAAAAATCTTCCTCTCAAATTTTATCTGATTTTTGTCTCTCACTTTTTTCAGATTCTTTGTTTCGTTACACGATTGTAACAAGAAAGAAAACACAAGGCAAACTATGACTTTGTTTGCTCAAAATAAATATTTTCACCTAGAAGTATTTATTATCTACCCACTTGTATATAGTTATTTATTACCAACTGTTGTTAAAAAATAAATTATTTATTACCAACTGCTTATGTGAAGCACATGTCGGTTATGCTTTGCGACAATTAACCGACGAAGCACACTCCACGTAAATTTTCTACAAAAATCCAACTATTTATTTCAAGGACATTCCGACTCTAATTAATCATCGGAAATCACTGATACAATACCGACAATAATCAAGTCCATATTAGTTTCTGACAAAACACCGACAAATGATTCCGTGGACATTCCAAGCTTACATTTTCGTCGGAAATTTCCTATAAAATACAGAGTGTAATCACGTCGACATTAATTTCCTACGAAACCCTGGCCATTAATTCCGACAACGTTCCTATAGATTGGCTTTGTCGGAAATCTCCGATAAATTACCCACTGGAGTTTCTTTTCCTCGGTTTTACGTCGGTACGCCGTCGCTAACTTACCCATAACTTGAATTGTCGGAAGTTTTTCTCGGAGTCAGCTACTCTTTCTTGTAGTGCGAGTCATCTCAACAACCCTCCGCAATAGGTATTTCCGACATTGCGTCTTCCTTATTGAAGGATTTAATAGGTGGTTTAGAGGGTCGAGTTGCTAGCTCTGTCGAGTCTTTTGTACAACATGGCTTGCATGGTATTGAGAAGAGGTTTTGAATTTACAGTTGTTTCCAATATACAGAAGATGAAAGGGGCTTTGATGGAAGCACTGAAGGACTATTTATCAAAGGCGTCCTCCTCACCCGGGGATGATTACGTTTTTCTAGAGCGTCATACCGGTTTTCTAGGCGCAAGAGTTTCCGGGGCATCAATCCCACTGAGGCCTTTTTCGTCTGCAGCTGCTTACCATAAAACTCATGCACGTGAGATTATAGACGGTGTTATTGATGATCTTAATCAGCAACATAACCCGGTACATGTCAACTATCATATACAATTTTCCCATTAAGCTCACCTAATGTATCACATTATGTTATATTATCTGATATACCCATCTCACTCCACAACAGGCTAGAGCTGACGATCTGGTCCGGTGTCCATCTTCCCGGCGTAATAGGAACCAGGCCACCCCAGATTCACAGGGGGTCGATAAGGTTAGTTATTTGTTGTCGTAGTTTATCTTAAATTTGATATTATCGGTTAACAATGAATGTTAAGGTTAAACTAATCTAATACATCATACAAGATTCTTGTGGGTTCCAATACCACTGCGCAGGAGCAGCACTCAGTCCCCGTTGATTGTCCTCCCCCGCCGAGTTCAGTTCTGAGGATCAAATAAGTCAACAGGGTAACCCCCCCCCCCCCCTCCGAGAAGGTGGTTCGCGCACCTGCTTCAAACAAGGTTAGCAAGCTAACATATTTGTAGCTGATAAACATTAGTTTCCCTGTATTTTGAGTAGTTGCATTATTGGGATTTATACCATATACATTCCAGGGTAAGGCTCCATCTGCTTCTCCTCCCTCGTCAAAGCCAGCCGACAAGAAAGCCGACCCTCCGATACCTCCCAATGATGATGAATAGAATGGAAAACCAGTTCAATCAAACCACCGAGGTTTGTTTTCTTGTAATATTTAGCGCTATCCTTGTGGATATTTTTCATTTACGAATTTGTAACGATCTGTTTCGATTCCCCCATATTAGGAGTCATATATTCCTTATAACCTCCTCGAAATGCCGTCTTTCTCACTCGGCCTATCGCAGGAAGAAGTTGATGAGGTACAGGTTAATGTGAAACCAGTCCAGTTCTTCATGCCTGAAGAGCAAGTGGATGTCGACTTTGTAAAGACTCGCAAAAGCAAGAGGTCGCGTAACATGCCTGCTGGCTATGAAGACTTCCAGTACGATCCTAAGGTTGGTATGGGGTATGACATCAACCCCAACATCGGTGGAATGTTCTCGAATCTCCAGGAAGAGCTTAGCAAGAAAGAGTAAGTGTAACCGCTATTTGTGTAGGTTTAAGTATTACCTTTTTATTAACCTATACATTTGCGTTTACAGGATAATAGATGTTTCTCGTACTCACGCTATATCGCCAACAGAGTTCTCTGACAGAGCGCTTAAACCACAAACCATAGCTCCCAAGGTATCTCATTCATTAATTTATCTTTTCAATTCGCTTGAATGTATGCTATAACTTTAGATTTTTTATTGCTTGTTAGATAATGGATGCATTGATGCTCTTCATTGGTCGTCAACTGCCTGGAGACTATGAGAAGGTTCAAATTTTCGACACCACACTCCCCACATCATTGGTTAAGAATCATTCCCGCTATACCAGAATTTCGGTTAAGGATAGGCCCAAGTTCAAGTCTTCAGGCTTATATGTTGAAAGTTTAATATCCCAACAACCTGAAAGAATCTACTTCCCCTTCAACATCGATCAACAGCACTGGGTTGGTGTTTTCGTAGACACTAAAGCTACCACCATCAATGTACTTGACTGTTATGTCGCTTTTAAGAGCGATAGTCTTCTGAAGAGGGAGTTTACGGTGGTGGCCAATACAATGCCATATATTGTTAGGGTGGCGAACGGTTCCGACATGCAAGGGTCTCTGAAGCTGTATTCTTTAACCCGCTGCAAAGGTGTCCCTCAGGTCTCTTCCACCGCGGATTCTGCTGTAATGTATGTTCTGCTCATCGAAGCTCATGCCAAGAATGGATCCCAAGGGATAAGAGGTATTACATCTCGCGTACTACCAGAGGGTGCCAAGAAATTGGCGGTTAACTTCTACAATGACTTGTCCGCCGCTTAATTGTTTGTCTTTGTTGTATCATTTGCTTCAACTATGTAGTATTCAAAGCTTCTTTTGTTTACACTTGACAATACTCACAATGTTTCCAGTCATTACTTTAAGGTTATTATTAGCACTATGCGATGGTACTTTTTTTCTACGTAGTAGCTTTATTCTCTAACTTTTTTTTTTACGCTTAAAATTTTCATTTCTTCCGACATCGAGATGTACCATATTATATATAGTTTTCTCTTAACTATAAGTAGGATATTTTGTAATTGTACTAATATGCCGTGTCACTAAATTAAATAAACTGTTAACCAACATATTGCAGAATAATTATGTTAATGTCATATGCTATGATTGTTCCTTATTAGTGAAGCAACTAATTTCACAAATGACGGTCATTTTAGTCGCCACAATTGGAATTAACCGTTAACCAACTTTTGATTGCTACAATTGTATTTAACCGTTACCGAACATATTGTAGGCTAAACATACTAATGACATATGCTTGGGTTGTGCCTAATTATTTAGGTAATTTATTTATCATTTGTAGGATAATCCTACCAATGTCATATGCTAAGATTGTTCCTTATTATTTTTCATATTCTATCAATGTATATTAATCTTATCTGCTAAAATACTTAAAAGGAGAAACCATAATTTATAGAACACAAAATATCTTATCAAATCCAAGTCTTACAATCCCTAGTAGAGGGCAATCGTATTCAGACCCCACACTGTGCTCACATATTTGCCAGCGTGGGTCTGCTTAGGGGAACTTTAGTTTATAACATAATACAAAAGGGTCTTCCCATATCAGACCTTCAAAAGCGCCACCATCCCTACCACTGCACCTCCTAATAGCTTATACTTCTTGTTTTTTATATATGCATCTTGCAGGTTGTCCGGTTATGGTTTCCACCGCCACACCTGCTACATGCCCTACGAGCCTTGAACATTCCCTTCAGCTACGATTAGATGTACCGGATTAGAGTTTATTTGAAAAGTTTATTATTATCAGCTAATAGATTTATTTTCAGATAACACGATTTATTTTAACTGACCTAAAATTCACCTCTCGATGGGATCCTGGATTTCCTGGGCCTTCCTGGTGGTCGCCTTGTATATGGAGGCAGGAGATGGATGCTTCCTTGGTCAGTAGATGCTGTCTACCCTTCAGAAATTGGATGACCCGGATTGATGCTACCCGAGTAAGCCATGGCCCAATAAGTGTGTGTGTACTCCACAGACACAAGACTCTCAACTTTCTGTGAAGCCTTAACGGAAGCAGATACCGCGTGGGTACATGGGATTTCCAAAGCATCAAATTCTTTGCACGAGCAAGTCCTTTTGGCTAGATCAATACGGTAGAACATGCCATTATCATCCTGGACCTCATATTCAGCATTAATGATGTGGTTTACTGCATATCAAGTTGATACCATGAAGTTCCTTGAAACCATTTCAGCAATTTTGGGCGTTAATGAACTTGGATTTGCCGCGGAAGCAGCACACCTTGAAGAGAACCAGCCCATGAGCATTGTCCTTGTGTAGTTAATGAGGGGGACGATAGGATACTCCCGTGCCTGTGCAAGGGCTGCGTTCAGAGATTCCGCCAAGTTGTTGGTCATGATGTTGTACCTTGAACCAGCAAATTGTGACCTTGCCCAATGCTCTAATCCTATTCTGATTAAGTAGTCCGCACAAGCTATGTCCATCACCTTTATTTCATTGAAGTGAATGTAGAAATCCTCCAAACGATAAGCTCTTGCCACCCTCGCAATCAGATACAGAAAATGACGCTTCTTAAATATGGTATATACATTCCGCCGAAGGTGCATCAGGCAGGCAGAGTGAGATGCTTTGGGGTAAACCTGTTAAGTTAACGAGCAATATAACCGTTAACATCTAAACGACAAAATATGTACTAAGCGCAAATATATTAGTATTGATAAACAATCGTGTAGGTGTTAAGGGAATAATTACTCGTTAAGATACAATAGCAATTCATAAAATTACGGCGCATTGAATATTGTTCTAACTCGTTCATTACACTTACCCGTCTAATCCCCGAGTAGATGGAGTTATGCCTGTCCGAGACAAAGACCAGCTCCTCACAATCCGGCACTAATGCCTGAAGCTTATTGAAAAACCAAGACCAAGCATGATCATTCTCACTGTCCACGATCCCAAAAGCGAGTGGAAAGATCTTGTAATTTCCATCCTGAGCACTTGCTGTCAGAAATACTCATGAGTACTTTCCTTTGAGGTGAGTTTCGTCGATGATGACAACCTTCCTCATGAACGCATATCCTCTAACACTTGCTCCAAAAGAAACAAAAAGATACTTAAATCGGTTGGTACCAGACGTATCTCCATTTGTCTCAAGCGCGATAACTGATCCTGGGTTTTGAACCGCCAACCCTTCTAGGTAGGCAGGGAGAGATAAGTAGGCATTTTCGGCATTTCCACTACCACTGCCCTTAGCACACTCCCTTGATTTCCACGCCTTCCAGTAGGTGATAGGGACCCTGTGATCGGTCCTCATGATCTCTCGGAGCGCTGTGGGACGAGGGCCGCTGCCGCTTCCAGCGTAACGGTTACGCATCATGCCACCGATAATGTTGGAGGTTGCGTGTCTCTGGAATAAACACCTTTCATCCACAGAGCACATATGTGTCTTCACTAAGGTTTTAATTTCAAACTTTGGACATGGGCTTTTTTGCATCTGTGTAGGTAACACCATCACTCTATGGGTTGAGACTAAACGTTGTATCTGGCTCATGATAGACCTTCTCCTTCCCTTTAGACATTAAGCCCAGATGGTACCCACTACCTTCATTCGTAGATGTAACATATAATGTTACACTTTAATATCTAGTAATAAATCTTGACATATATAATCACAACTATTTAACTGGTGTAATATGATACAATGCAGCTTACCTATAGTCAGGCTTAAGTCTGTTTGATGAACAGGACTAGCAGCTTCATCAAGTAGACTTATAAACGGCACCGCTCGGCCACACCCCATCCCTCCGGTCTTAAAGCCGTTAGAGTCACTAGAAGAATCCGAGAGTTCCTCTATAACTAAAGTTGGCTTCTCAGGCTGGCTTTGTTGGGTTGGCCTCGCCATATTCGTTTGAGCTTTTATCCCAATGAAATCATGCGTGCACCACACCCATTCCTCATCCATTGTTTCTATACTAAGTTCATGCACTTGTTAATATCAACTGATATCTTGTCGGATAATAAGTCGACGTTTTTGTTTTACTGATACATAACCGGTTAACATCTAAATATATCGCGGTTAATAAAACATTTGCTTGCTAGTTAACATTATGTATGTTAATACCTGGCCCTGGTATCTGTTTGGCTATTTCCGGTTTTGTTTGCCACGCTAGCACTATGTACTCGGTTCTCTGCATTGTCTCATACTCCTCGACTGCCCGATTTCCAAACGTTACGTAGATCTGGAGATTGACGAAGTCAAGTTTGACAGCCATGAACAGCTCGATATCTCCATCCTCTTTTATTTCAACCGGTGCATTGGTGTATTCACCCGGAACCTTCATTGGGTCGGGAAAATCATACGTGAGTAGTACGGACTCTGAGGGTAAGAGCCTTTCGTGGAGACGAAACTTTTTTTCGCCATTTCCATAAGGTAGTCAAAGCTTTCGTTCTCCCTTACGGCCACGTCGTACTTCGCTTCAACATGATCAACATCGAACTTCCACACGCCTTGTGCGTGTCTCACTAACCATCCGGACACTAGCTTCACAAGCTGTCCCATTTAGTATCCTATTCAAACAAATAATACCATACAGTTAACTAACAAATAATAAAGCTTTTAAAGTCTTCAGTTATTCAGATTGCAACTTACCTTTGAGAAAAACGAGTACTGTCAATGGAGATGTTTTGTTCTTCACTCTCACTCACAGTTTTCGTTCTAAACTCTCTTCTCCCACAAATCTATCTACAACTGTTATGTCTTATATTTATCTACATATAATCTATTATTAAGTACTAAAGTATTTTCAAAATCTCCATCTCCTTTACCGATGATATCTCGGAGATAGCGTCCACTTTTTGACGCAAAACCCGGTGTGAACGATTGGTGGAGGAGTGAACACCTGGCAACCTACGACTTCGAACGCCATTCTACTCGCCTGACACGCTTTTCGGCTACCTGCTGCGGCAGAGTACGAACCTGTGGTAGCTACATCACGTCGAGGGCAAATTCATCCATCCCTTGCCGATGGGGTATGGCATGGACCGATACTGTCCAATCATGTATAGTTTGCTAATATCGATTTAAGAAATAGCCTAGGATAACACTAAAAAGATCATTGTTACAAATATAGACTCTAGGGAACAAAATGACCAAAATGTTTTATTAAAAAATCCTAAAGTTGACTAATCCAAACCTTAGAGTTTAGAGTTAATGGGTGAAGATTTGAGATTAAGTTTTAAAATTTTATAAAATAAAAAATAAATATTAAAATTTTGAAAATAAAAATTTGAAAAATAGTTTCAAAAAGTATTTCAAATTTCAAAAAAAAATTCAAAAAAAAAAATCAATAAAAAATTTCAATAAAAAAATTTATAAATAATTTCCAATTTGACAACATATAAACTGAAACTATATAAAAAAATTATTTATTTATTATTATTTTTTTTAATTTATTTGTATTTAGAGAAATTCCCTAGGATAGAACTAAAAAAGTTTTTGTCACAAATATATACTTTAAAAATAAAAATGACCAAAATAGATTTAAATGTTATCTCAAAAAAAGTAAATACACACTTATACTCATAGGGCTAATTAATCTAGATATTAGAGTTTAGAGTTAAGAGGTGGGGTTTAGGGTTAAGGGTTTAGGGTTTAGAGTTTAGGGTTTAGAGTTGAAGAGTGGAGTTTTGGGGTCAAAATTTGGTCATTTTAGTTTTTGAGGTCTATTTTTGTGACAGAAACTTAAAAATGTTTATTTGAGAGAATTGCCCTTGTATTTATATATCTAGGGTATTAAGGTCTTTTACCTATTAAATGAAACATTTTGGTCATTTTCTTCTTAGGATCTATTTTTGTGATAAAAACTTGAAAATATTCTATTTAAGAGAATTGCCCTATTATAAATGTCATGAAAATAACATATTTAAAACCAAAATAGTAAATACTATATAAACGAGAAAATGAAAATTAACCAAAAAAAGAAAAATATATGGAAGTATGAAAAACTCGGATAAAAACATTAAATAACATTAAAAATTTGACAAATAATAAAAATATAATCTAAGAGAATATAGAGATAGTTTTTTGTAATTTATTATTTTTGTGCTTTTGTCTCACTGTTTTTAAAATCTTAATTATAAAAAATAAAAAAAAATTATTGTTTATTGTTATTTTGTTGATGTTTTATGAGTTTTGATTGTTTATAATCTTTTCAATGCCACTGGATTGTTTTTCAGTCGACAAATACGAAGTGTTTAATTTCAATTCTAAGCTTATTAGTTTGATTATTACTATTTTTACCCAAAATTTACATCCCATTAATAAAACTACTAGGGCCGGCCCGCCCTACGGGGGGGGGATAAAAATTAAAAAATAATTTAAATAGTTAAAATAAATATTTAATATAAATTTTTATTAATTAAAAATATGTATATTAGTTAAATTTTGTACATATTATTGTATTTGAATATTAAATAAACCATGCTATCTAGAAAATTTAGATATGATTTTGTAAAATAATATTACTTGTTTTAAGAATATGATTTTTCTGTTTAAAAGTTTTAAGATGATTTCTTTTGTTAAATAATCTATGTTTTAATTATACATCAAAAATTGGATGTGACATTATATCATTTATTGTGATTTTTTTTGGAGTAGGATGACCATAAATAAACCTGTGAAAAAAGAAACAAACTTGTAAAGTTTATAGTAGATAGTTTAGTTAAAGCTTCATGACATTAAGGTACCCCGTGGTTTGGGTACATTGTCATTCAGTTAGACTAATTCACGTTTAACAATTGTTTCTGATTTTTGATTTTTTTTATGGTGTATTTTGTATCAAAAATGGATACTTGTTTGGGTTCTTAGAACATTATATGTTTTTAGAACAACTGTTTATATGTTATCATGTCTGAATTGAATTTGTGGTTGTTGTGAGCTAACGACCCTTTTAATCATGTGAAATATTTAGTTGAAACTCCATTGCGAGATAAATTGTGGGGCATAATTATATTTAGCAGAATGTTTTTATTAAAAAGAATTTCAATTTATTTATTGCTGTTCAGAAAGTGTTTTCTAAGCTTCTCAACTCTTTGAAAACTTCTTTAAGTTTCTTGTTATATTTTTGTCAGCCAAAAAGTAGACTTGCATTTTTTACATTTTACTAATTTTGTTAATAGACAACATACATTTTTTAATGCATTTCTACTATTACATAGATAACCAATCAAAGTTTTATTTAATTTTGATCAGTATTGAAATCTGTAATGTAAATATAATTTTAAATTTTAGATTTGATGTTTTGGTATCGGAGAATAACATATTGGACAAACCTTAAAATAAGATTGATTTTAAAGACGACAAAAACCAACTTTAGTTATTCAATTTTAATATGTTCCCTCAAACATCTTTTTATTTTCTCTACCCAAATGGAAATTACAAAAATGTTTATATATATCTTATAGTGACACTTTACTATATTTTATTATTGAATTTAATAAGTTATAAAAAAAAACTGTTGTTTGACGTGTACACATATGAGGACGGGTATGTTAATGTTGATGTTACATTCCTAAGTTTCCACTGTTGATGTTACATTCCTTTTGTTCTAAACACTAACCAACTTTTGACGTGTACACGTATGACTGTAGTTGGTACTTCAGGTTCCATGTACCTGTTAGAAATTTAGAGCAATTGCAATCATCACATGTAACATCTAGCTACAAATAGAATGCTTGTAAGGACTAATTCGAACAGATTAAGGAAGTGAACCTTACCAGCGTGTCGAGACATACGATGTATATGGTGGACTCGAATTGACCTCTCGCCAGGCCAAGATCAGTGATCCTAATGACATCGTTAGAGGCTAATAAATTTTCTGCAGGAACAAAATATCCCTGTTAGGGATCGCGCTAGGCGCTAGTCGGGCGGTCGGGTTGGGCCTAGCGCCTAAAGAGAAAATCGGGGATTAATCGGAAATTATGCGGAGCGGAATTTTTAGATGGTTTACTATGTTATAAAACATGTTAATCTTTAATTGTGTATAACATTAATACATTTTCATGTTTAAGATTGTATAAAACACACAAATAGAATATATAAACTTAATATAGTGTAATTTTCATCAAAATTATGAATATAAATGATATTTATAAAATTTTAGATCAAATAAATAAATAAAAATATTATTAAAAATAAAAAAAAATAAATAAAAAAAATAAAAAAAAAAATAAAAAAAATAGATTAGGCGGCCGCCTAGGCGGCTAGGCGGTCATTTAGGCGGCTAGGCGGTCATTTAGGCGGTCTAGGCGGAAAAAAATCGGATATCCGATTTTTTAAACCGATTTGGTATAAATCGGGGCGGAAAAATGACGCGTAACGCCTAGGCGGCCGAGTTTTAGAACAGGGCAAAATATACGCATGATTCATTGATAGAATATTTAACTATGACTGCTAAAAAACCTAGAAACTGAATCAAAAATACCCATCACACGTGTGTACATGGCCTTAGATCACTGTGGAAGCATCCATGCTAATTCAGGCAAGAGAGCCTAGAAAGATTTGAAAGCACCAATTTCGGACATCAGATTCCGCAAGAAGATTAATAAGAAACGAAACCTTTCACTTCACTCGGATTAATACATTCTTTCAAAGAGATATACGTACTTATTGTTCATTAATTTAAATTGAAACCTGTCCATGAAAACTTTAGTACCCTAAATTCAAGGTACAAAAAGTATAAAAGAATTGATCTCTCGTAAAAACAACTTAAAACTTCACCAGTCAGTTTATTGACAGCTAGTTAAACATTCCCAAAAGTTCCATCACCAATATATTTTAACAAAATTATACTCAACTTTATAGATAATTTAACTGAAAAAGATATTTTAATATATTTGTAAAGGTATCTAATATTAAGAAAGTGCGGTTTTCATGGGGTTTCTCGAAAACCTGGGAGTAAAAGGAATATTCATGATACAATATTGCAGAAGTTCCTAAACCAACATGAGTTTTTTATATGGGGAAAACTGATGTATGAGGAAAACTGTAGCAAAACTTCTGGAGCTCGATACCTGTTGCAAATAACAGAATCAGTTATATACACCAATAAGTTTATATATTCCCCTCTGCCAAAACAATATCAAATAAACCAATCACTTTGTCAACGTGTAGACACATATTCAGTCAGTGTAAGGAGTCAGATGATTAGATGCAACTTCGCCAGCTAGTCCAAAGATACGTTTGGCTTGTATTAGCTTTACTAAGTTTGACACTGATACGCTTGGCATTTACCAGAATGGTAGCACATAAAGTGATATGATATTGCAGTCATACATTCTGTAAGTGAACTGACTGATTCCCAATTGCAGCTAGCTTCAGGGCCCTTAAGCTTTTTCAGAAATGACTACATGACGTTAATGAGAAGCCAACCGGAGATCATGGGCCCATATATATTTTCCCTCAAAGAATAGGACCCTGCAGGAGGGTTTGCGATTCCAATCATGGGAAAGATATGCTCACCTCTCATTATGAGACCGATAACTCCCATCTGAGCACATGTTACAATCTTAGCTAGAAGGCTGAACAACTTCACAATCCTAATTAGAAGGCAAGCCCAGAATAAATATATAAACCGTGGACACTAACCATGATTGGAACCACTAACATCAACACTGGAAGAGCACCTGCCGGACTAAAAATCAGAGAGAAAAACTTTAGAGTTATACATTTTTAGGGGATTAAGGTTTAGAAGATGAGTTTTCAGAGGATGAAAGCGAACCTTTTATACGCGAATGTCACCGACTAACAGATGATAAGCTCACATTGAAGGCAAGATCGTGGGTCTTCCTTGTGGCGGAGCTCACCGAAGTTTCCCGTCGCAGCGCTCGCGTCTTCCTCCACGGCGTCGGGCGCGAAGGCCTCATGCTGAAAGCCTTCGCGATGCGTCCCTTCCACCTCGGCCTCTCCTCTCACTTAGCCTCCGACGTG
Source organism: Brassica napus (assembly GCF_020379485.1). Classification (NCBI taxonomy): domain Eukaryota; kingdom Viridiplantae; phylum Streptophyta; class Magnoliopsida; order Brassicales; family Brassicaceae; genus Brassica; species Brassica napus. The sequence goes on from NC_063448.1 coordinate 36,434,481, forward strand.
ACCACGCCTCCGACCTCATCTCCCGATCTCCTCATCGCCTCAGCCGGTCCCGGAGGATCTCCACCGTCGATGCGATTTGCTCCATCGCGAAATCGTGCGGTGCTAAAGCTGTGCTCATCACCGCGCAGCCAGAGAGAGGTTCTTGTGTGAAGCACGCGACGGATGCGTGTTATGTCCCGCGCAGACGATGGCGAGTGACGGCGGAGGTGCGGCTGAGAAGGGAGAGGGGCCGTTGTTGCCGACGTAAATTGTACGGGGATGAGTAGGGAGTAGGGCTTCTGGTAATGGGCTGGATTATCAAATTGTCAATCCAAAACAGAACAAAACCCAAAGAATCCATCATTTAAATGAAACGATACGTTTTAGTAATATGACACGTGTCAACTCATTAGGCAGTTACTTATCTAGCTAGCATCCCATATGTGGCGCAAGGAAAAAAGATAAAATCTTCATTTATATAAATAGATAATAAAAAACATAATTTAATATGCTGATTACCAACATGAATATTAAAGTTATCTAATTTAAAAAAAAATTATTCAATTTAAAAATTTGTATAAAAATGTTAATATCAAAATTAATTTGATAGGTATATATTTATATATATATTCGTTATAAAGTATAAAGGTTTTATGACAGAGAGGAGGAAGGCTTAATTTAGTTTAGGTTTAGGTTTAGGTTTTTTTTTTTTAGTCTGGTTTATTAACTGAATGTGTAATGGTAACACAATAAATTATTTCTATTATTTTTAAACAATTTTTTTATTAGTAATTAGATTTTTATTTGTAATTGGGTTAACATTTTATTTATTTAGTTTAATTTATAAATTTATTTTATTTTAAAATTTGGAATTCATCTATGAATATTCTTTTTAAACAGTTATGTATTAGATATGATTTATTTCGTAGCTATTTTAGCCACAAATATTCTTGACATAATGTGGTATATTTTAGCCACAAATGAATCTTGCCTTCTCGGTCACACGATTATAACCGATTTGAAATGGCTACAAAAGTATAGCTATGATTTTTTCGTGACTTTTCGTGGCTATTATCACTAAATTTAACCTATAGCCATGAAACAAATCGTGGCTCTAGCCGATTATTTTACTAGTGTTGAAACTTTGAGTTTCGAGGATGTTCTTCTTTGGCTCAAAGATGGATCTTTATGTTTCGGTGTTTATTAACATTGTATCCTATTCATAGGTTTGTTTTGAACTTTCTTTCTAGAGGTAAGCAATAGCGGACCTAGGATTATATTTTAGGGGTGTCACTAATTGGGTTTGGCCCAGCTTAAAATTAAAATGAAGATGAAATTTTTAAAAGAGGTGCAAAATGAATGGTCGAAGTCAGGTTGCACAATTAAAAGTGGGTCAGATGGGGAAGAAACAAACCAACTGAGCCACAAAATTTTCACTACTAGCTAACAAACTTGCTAAAGTATATTTTTAACCTTTTGACCCACACCTTTGTTCAAGGTGGGTCCGCCTCTGGAGGTAAGGATGTTACCTAAATTACGATGATTCTCCTTAGTTATGTTAGTGGTGGATCGTGATGCCGATCTGTTGATAGCTTTCAGCGCATTAACTTCCATTTGTTCTGTATCAGCTGATTTAGTAAGTTTATGGATGATTTTAGCCTTTTGTTTCTCAATTTTTTGTATATTTAGTTATTCTCAATTTTATTAATTCATCAAAATATGTTATTAATTCATCAAAGTGTTTATTAATTCATCAAAATAACATATTTAGTCATTCAAAATAACATATTTTGTATATTTAGTTATAAGAAAAATTTTCAATTTGAAAACATATATACTGGAACTATATAAAAAAATATTTTTTTTTAATTTATTTGTATTAATATATCCAGGGTATTAAGGTCTTTTACCTATTAAATGAAACATTTTGGTCATTTTTTTTTAGGATCTATTTTTTGTGATAAAAACTTGAAAATAGTCTATTTAGGAGAATTGTCCGATTATAAATGTCATAAAAAAGTTATTCTCAATTTTGTTAATTCGTGTACACAAGTATCTGGATAGTGATTAAAAATAAATAAATAATTCAAATGATAAGAAGTGTGCCCATTTTTTAAAATGAATATTTTTTAATCTAAAACGTTTTCTTGTAGTGTGCTTCAGTCAACAAATTCTTTTTGTTTATTCGGCTTTTATGTTTCAAGATATCTTGATTTTATAGTAATCGCCCTAAGTGGATTTATAGAGTCCATGCTTAACGATACTTTTTTGCGTCGTGATGAAAATTTCATATAAATATTTTTTTTTTATAAATATGTATAATTTGGTTTTTGGTGTAAAAGCATTAATTAAATCTTAATCAAACCATCGAGAGCTTTCACCAAAATCTTGATTTTATGGTACACTTTTTTTTAATGAGGGGGGGGGGGGGGGGCGGTTGGAATTAGATAACCAGTTCTAATAGAGTCACAATGGTTAAGTGTTGGATCTGAAATTCAAACCGGTTTGATTACACAAAAACAGGTTTTGGAAAACGCCTTCCCTTATCACCGGTACATATGTGCCCTAGCCCCTAGGAGGATATACATCAGAGTCTCCGCCAAGACTTTTTCTTATAATTGGTATTCATGCAGCGATCATGATGAATTCCATGCCGACTGATCTCATTCTCGAGATATTCTCCAGATTGCCTGCAAAATCAGTAGCCGTATGTTGTTGCGTGTCGAAGCTATGGGCGTCAATACTGAACAGTCAAGACTTCAGAGAGTTGTTCCTGACTAGGTCCTCGTCTCGTCCACGTCTCTTATTCGCCATTCAAGGATTATATAACAACTGGAGATTCTTCTCGTCCCCTCATCCTCATTATTCATCAGATAAGTCGTCTCACGTAGTTACCGCCGATTCTTATATGAAGTATTTGGAAGACATGCGACGGTACTTTTGCAGCTACGCCTCTGGTTTGATGTGTTTCCGTCAATCTAGGTGGATCTGCAAGGAAACGGAATTGTATATAGTGCATGTGATATGTAACCCTAGCACAGGACAATATGATTTATTACCTAAACTGATACTAAATTTTTGTGGTGACTGGACAAGCTTTTTAGGGTTTGATCCCGTTGACAGGCAATTCAAGGTAATGTTCACTGATTATAATGTTCAGAGAATTATAACGTTAGGAACTGGAGAACTGAGATGGAGAAATATCCAATGCTCTTTACCCCATCAAGCTCAGAATGAAGGGATATGCATCAATGGGATTTTGTATTACTCGGGTTTTACAGGTGATTCATGGCCGCATTCTCGAATACTAGTTTGTTTGATTGTTCGGTCTGAGATATTCAACTTCATTGAAGAAGAAGACGTAATAGAATGCTTTAATGGGGTTTTGATAAACTATAAGGGTATAAATTAGGTGGTGTTAAAACAAATTATGCTGGCTATACCCTTCAGTTACGTATGTGGGTTCTAGAAGATGTGGAGAAACAGAAACGGTCGGAATATGTCTACAATTTGCCGAAGAATGAATTCGTTGGAGGCAATGTTTCTGTTGTTGGAATGACCGCGAGAGGTGAGATTGTTTTGATATCGGACTATACGTATCTAGTGTTGTATGTTCTCTACTTCAATCCCGAAAGTAACACTCTCCAAAGTGTTACAATCCAAGGTTTGTGTAACTTCAGAATCAATGACGTTAAAGTCTTTGTAGACTATGCCGATGCTTATGCATGTGGCAGTGTCTTCGAATGTGTGTTTTGATAATCTTCCCAAAGCTTGGTGGTATGTGTCCCTACTCCCTCGACTAGTTTATTTATTGTCTATGTACTAGTTATATGAAACAAAATCATGATTTGTCTCCGTATCTGACATGATGTCTGGTTTGGTTTAATGTAGGCTAATATACATGTTAATTGGTATGGGCGTGGGTCTGTTTTGTTCTCTCCTCCACATTGTAGTACAACCAACCATAGAACGTTTTCGGCTCTGCTCAGCTCACAGATGGAGGAAGCTTCTCTGGTCCTGGTTTGAAATGTTTACTTGTTTCCAGGTTCTGTACTCATTTTCTTGTCAATCTCTTATGAAACTGTGCTTGTTGGAAGCATGAGTGATTCGATTTTTATTATTATTATTATTATTTTGAGGATTTAAACTTGGGAAACAGAGTATTTTTGTGTAAAATGACTAGGATAGCACTAAAAAAGTTTTTGTCACAAATATAGCCTCTAAAAGTAAAAATGACCAAAATAGCACCTAATGTTTTATCAAAAGAGATAAATATACACTTATATTCCAATGGTAAATTAATTTAGACATTAGGGTTTAGAATTAAGGGGTGGGGTTTAGGATTTAGGATTTAGTGTTTAGGGTTTAGGGTTTAGAGTTTAGAGTTTAGGATTTAGGGTTTAGAGTTTAGGGGTGGGGTTTAGGGTTTAGAGTTTAGGGGTGGGGTTTAGGGTTTAGGATTTAGGGTTTAGGGTTTAGGATTTAGGGTTTAGAGTTGGGGAGTGGGGTTTTGGGATATGATTTCAAATTTTGAAAAATAAAAAAAATTTAATTTTTTCAAAAGATAAAATGCTATTTTGGTCATTTTAGTTTTTGAGGGCTATTTTTGTGACATAAACTTAGAAAGATGTTATTTTGGAGATTTGCCCAATCTTAAACGTAGATATGTTAAATGACAACTCTTAGAGCATGTGCAATGGTGAGACCAACCCATGAATCCTTAGCATTTTTATAATTTTTCTTTTTCTTTTTGGTTGTTGTTTGAATAGTTAAGGATTCGAATCAAAATTGCTCGTCCAATGGTGTTACCGAAGATGGAGTCCTTAGGAATAATTTTTTTCTTTTTAAATTGAAATTGAAATTTTATTAATTGCATGATTAAAAATAAAGATACAAAAAAAGAGAAGTTTAAAAATGTATAAGTTTAAAAACTATAAGTTTTACAATGTCAATTTTTTTTAAAAAAATTTATAAGCTATAAGGTAAAGAATTTCTATTAGTTTTTCTTATCTTATGTATAAGTTTATCTTCTTAAAACTATAAGTTTCATTTAGTATGGTTTCTATAAGTGTGATAGAAGTTTAAAAATATCTACGTTTGATACAAGTTTAAAAATGTTTACAAGCCAAATTCAAGCCAAATTCAAGTTTAACACAGTAGCCTTAGCCGAAAATAACATAAGAGAAGCATATAAGATAAGAAACAAGATTACACTTGTGGCAACTTCGAGTTGTAGCAACAAGATTTTACAGTAGTACCAAAAGGAAAGAAAAGGAAACAAGTTCTGATAGAGACGAAACAAACCGAAAGAGATAACTAGCAAGAGAGGAAACAAGTTTGATAGAGAGGAAACACAGCAAAAGAGATATCTATTTCCGGTCACAATCACTCCTAAATCATCCGTGAGCTAGAAGCAATGTGAGCTGCAGAACAAGACAAAAGAAGTTAAAGCAGAAGCAATGTAGTAAAAGAGGAAACAAGTTTGATTGAAACTTACTAATCTCATTGTCATCAGCATCACCCGCGTCGGCTTCTTCCTTGTTGATGTCAGGATCTGTATACTGAATCTCACAACAGCTAGGACCAAAAGGAGTGACATGAAACACCATGTCTCCTTCGTGTTTGAAGATGACAATGTCACCGATTCGAAGGTCATGTGCTGTGGCGAAATCTTTCCAACCTCCGGTGAGTCTCATGCCTTCTTGTATCACTTCCCAAATTTTATCTGAAGCGTCCGATCTTAGTTTCCATGTTTTCTGGTTCGTCTTCCTTTCTATGTGCTTTGAGAAGAAGCCAAGTGGTATTGTCTGCAAGAAAAGGCAAAGTTAATCAAACAAGAAATACATCTAATCAATAAACGAATGTAAACAAATAGAGAGAGTGAGGTTCTTACGATGCCACTGTGGAAACCAGGAAGCAGAGGCTTTAAGAAATGAGGTTCATGTGGATTCGCCATCTGCAAACAAGAAACGAATGTAAACAATATCAACAATGAGTTTCCAAGCAAACTAAATCAGAGTAAAGGGATAAAAGAACAAACGAGAAGATTATCAAATCAATTAAAAACCCGAGTAAGAACAAAGGACAACAAATCATCACCAAAGATTATCAAATCAGAGGGATCGAGTTAAGAACAAACGAAAACACTTGAGCAGAAAACACAAAACTCTAACTACAAACGACTTAAACCCCAAATCGTTTGAAACCAAAATGCTTTTCAAACCCTAACTACAAACGACCTAAACCCCAAATCGATTAAAAACCCAGTTTTTCGAAAACCTAATTTCAAACGTAAATGACCCCAAATCGATTGAAAACACAAAACCGAACACTAAATTGACAGGAAAACAACATCGAACCTAATCTAAATCCCTAAATCAGCAAGAGAAGGGTTCCATTTTACCTTCGTAGCGGGACGGTTCCAATTCGCCTTTCCTCGAGAGCTTTTTTTTTTCTCCGCTTCGATCGAAAATGATTTTTTTTTTGGTATACGAAAGACGAAAGCCGACCAACGAATCACCCGCTGCCACGTCTCTAAGGATCAAATCCTTTAAATCCTTATGTAAGGATTAATCCTTAGCTTATTTAGCTCAAATAATATTATTATAATCCCAAAAGCATATGATTATGCGCTAAGGACCATCAACGATCTCCCGTTGCAGCTGCTCTTAAGAGAGACGTTGGCCTCGAATGCAAATTTACAGCAACACCAATGTGCCCGAGATGTTGCAATCCAGTTAAAAAACGGAACCAAAGACAAACTTCACTTTTGACAATATGCACGTGTTTAATTCTTTGGTCTAAAGACAAACCAAATACAGAGTTCCTTAAGAGTTCCACACGATCCAAGTTTCACTTTGCATTGTTTCCAACCAACACATCTTCACAAACCTTGTTTTGCGTGTGTGTGTCCCTACTGGTGTTGTAATATGCAGGTTCACTTGTTAATAGTTATCGGCATGTCTATGTTTTTTTCTGCTCTTTTCATCATAAAAACGAGAAAAACGACGCCCTCAAGACTCGCACAACCATGTGAAGAAAAGGAGGACCGATGCACCAACGCCACTAATTTTAATTTCCTGTATATTTGGTTCGTGCGGAGCTATTACAAGAACTGTTTTAGTTATCCATCTTCGATAGCTTAGGCATTGATTGGTAAACCATTAGCATTAGCATTAGCATTATGCTCTACATTATCCTATCAACAATTGTTAGAAAAACATTTAGAGAAGCAACTACTAAATGCTAATGTTCTCCAAATGCTCTATGGCAAATGCTTTCATATGAAGCTTTTAGGAGAGCATTTGCATTTATAATTTATAAAATTAAGGAAAATATATAATTAATTCATTTATTTTATTTAATAATATCATAAAATTATTTTTATATCCAGAAAATAAAATTTTGATTCTAAAATTAATTTACAATAAAAATACTTTTTTTAAAAAAAAGTAGTTTTTCACATTTAAAATATAAAATTTAATTCATATAATTTTATTTTATATAATTTAAATTATTTTAAATGTGAAATATTATTTTGTAAAATAGATATTTTAATTATAAAATTTATTTTAAAATAATATTTTTCGATATAAACATAATTTTTAAATTATTAAATAAAATAAATTAATTATATATATTTTTCATTTTATATGTTACTATATTTATATATATATATATATATATATTAGAAATATATTCATTAAAATAAATATATTATATATTATATACTAATTTTATAATAATTTTAAATCGCATACTCATACTGCTATACCAATCATCATATTAAACAGTTTAGCAAAAGCATACAATTCCTGCAGCATACTGCTTCTATATCATACTACTACTGCTAATGCTAACGCTTTACCAATCAAGGCCTAATTTCTCTACCTGCTTTTACGGGCTAGTTTTCCGATTTTTCTGCATCTTCCAGAGTTAAAAGGGCTAACAACCATAGCAGGATATTAGAGATACTAACAACTGTTTCTCAATATAAATCGTGTACCAAGTGCGGAAACTGTAATCAAAACTCCACAATTTGTTATACTTATTGAAAATTTCTAAGCTAATAAATGAAAATAAAAAGGTACAACTCAGACAAGTGACAAAAGTTTGGTTTGGGGTAGAGAGACAATCAAAACATACTTAGGGGAGTGTATTGGACTAAAAGTTTTAGGAGATTTGGGTTTTTTTTGTAAAATCCACTGTTATTTAACTACTGATTCTTTAAATTTTTTCCAAATCATGTGTTATTGAATATGGAATTTATGTGAAATCATTAAAACCCACTTGAAATCCATTGTTATTCAACTATCAATTATAAAAATTGTTTTGAGTTCAAAAAAAAAAAAAAAAAACTATCAATTATAAAAAATTTATCAAATCTAGTGTTATTCAAAACTAAACATTATTTTGTAAGAGAACTTTGTAAAAGGATATTAGAATACTTTGCTTTCTTTTTTAGTTGAAAATAGTTTATACGAAATACACACCCCCATATATTTGGAGAAATTTTCATAATTATAAAAGAAAAAACATTATAGAAAAACACGTGCAAAAGAATAACAGTTTCTTCATTCTCCAGTCTTAGACCATCCGCAACGGCAGTTTTAGGACAATCCTTAGGAGTTAATCCTTAAGTTTAATTAATATAATATTAGCAAAAAGGGGAAATAAACTAAGGAATGGTCCGTAATTAAGGATCAAATTGGGGTGATCCTTAGTGACGTGGCACACGCATTTGGTGCGTTGAGTGAAGGGTCTCGCGTCTTCTTTTCATTTATTCTCACCACGAAAAAAAAAAAACAGAGGAGGCGACAAAGGCGATTCTGCTCTCGAAGGTGAAGAACACTAATCGAAGGGTTCTCGACGATAAAGAGGTTAATCGAAGGGTTGTCGGTGCAATCGAAGGTAAATCGAAAGGTTCTCTCGTTGATTTATTGATTTACGCTAGGTATAAAGTTGTGTTCCTCGCAAATTAGGGTTCGGATTTGGGGTTCGAAAACGGTTTTTGTTTGAATCGAATCGTGGATTATTTTTTTTTCAAATTATTGGTTTCAAAATGATAAGGGTTTAAATCGATTGGGGGATATTATAGTTTTTGGTAAGGGTCTGAAAATGCATTAACGCCTTTGTTTGCTTTCAATCGATAACGCCTTCGTTTCTCTGCTTTCAGGTAAAGAAAAATGGGTCGTTATAGCTACAGCCAGCCTTCATCTTCAGAGGAGTACGATGTAGATATAACTTCGCTTCTTCAAGCGGAGGCTGATCTATACTCCGACGATGCTGACAGTAGGCAGAACATACCGGAGCCGGTTGAGTACCCTCCTCAACCTGAGAGTGATGATGGAATCCCCGCTACCTGCTACTGTGGTAGTGAGGCAGTTGTTAAAACTTCTTACACAAGCAAAGATCCAGGGAGAAGGTACTTCAGTTGTTCGAACACGGATGATGGAGACTGCCATGTGTGGAAATGGTGGGATGTGGCGGTCATGGAGGAGTTGCGTGACCAGCAGAGACAACTTAGGGAGCTTAAGGATCAAGCTTATGAGAGTGACGAGAAGCTGGTTAAGGTTGAGAAGTTTGTGGGGGAGTTAACTAAGAAGAAAACCGGGATTGCAAATGGCTATCCATTGCTTGTTTGTGTGTTGGTTAGTGTAGCATTCCTAATATGTATGGTGGTCATGTTCAAGTGGGTTGCAGAGAAGGACAACGTCGTAACAGAGAGCCTGGTTAGTGTCGTTCCTTCTTCATCTTATTTTTGTTCATATTTCCTTGAAAAAATTTAGACTCTTTTGTCTCATGTCTGTTCAGGAAGAGCTTCAGGAAGAGGTTCAGAGGATGAAAATGCGACTGTCTGACCTTTACAAGGTAATGTACAAACAACTTCCAACCTTCATATATGAGATGTAATCAAAATGCTTGAATATATGTCATTGCATACTAGTAATTAAAAGTCATGTTGTAGCTATAAATGCATACTAAACCACCATTTAATTGACCGTAACTGCATTTTGCAAAGAACCACTTCATTAAATTATAGCTAGCTGTTTTGATAAGACTGTTTTCTACTAGGAGTAATTGTAGAATCCCCTATTTAATCCTACTGGTTAGTCGCTGTAGAATCACAATTACTTATTCCCAAATGGCAACTTCCTCTAGTTTTATTAACCTTTTAGCGAGTCAAGACTCAGTTGAGCTTGAGTCTTTAGAAACTCCCATCTTTAGTTCTCAATCTCCGCAAGAGTCAACTGTGAAAGAGAGAAGAAAGTGGACTGTCAAAGAGGATTTAGTCCTCGTTGGTGCTTGGCTCAACACCAGCAAGGATGCAATTGTAAGTAACGAACAAAAAGGTCTTGCCTTTTGGAAGAGGATTTTATATTACTACAACAACAGTCCTGTCCTGGTTGGGACAGTGCCAAGAGAACTAGGCCAATGCAAGCAAAGATGGGCTCGGATCAACGAATTGGTGTGTAAGTTTTCTGGCTGCTACGACTTGGCCCTGAGAGAGCAGAGAAGCGGCCAGAATGAGAACGATGTGATGAAGGCTGCATTGGAGATCTTCAGCAGTGACCATCACATGAAGTTCAACTTGGAACACGCGTGGAGGGAGCTTAGACATGACGTCAAATGGTGCTCCACCTTTCTGGAGAAGGACAAGGATAAGCGGAAAAGTATGGATTCTCCACTGCCAGTACCAGAGCCAGAAGCTAGACCGGTAGGGGTTAAGGCTGCTAAGGCCGCAGGTAAGAGGAAGAAAACTGGAAAAGAAGAAGAACTAACCAAGATAGAAGGCTTGTTGGCGACGAAAAAGGAAATCTCTAAGCATAGTTTGTTACAGAGTTTGCTAGAAAAGCCCGAGCCACTCTCTGAGATGGAAGCAGCACTGAAAAATAAACTGTTGGCTGAAATATTGTCGTGAATTATGGTTTGTTAGCTTTAGTGATGTTTGCATTAGAAGATTGATTTACTTAACTTACTTACTCATGTCATTTTCTTTGTTTCAGGTGAAGAGCAAGACATGTTCCAGTTGAAGACAACAGATGATGTCTCTTCCAAGTTTTACGTTTCTGAATGTCACGGGTAGTCTTGAATCAAGTCAGAACCAAAATATTTGGAACAAGTTTGGTAATGATTAAAATGTTTAATTATTGTATGTTTCTATTTTGTCTTTTAATAAATAAAATTTTTTATCTTTATTGTTTTAAAATTTAATTTTTTTTTGGCTAAGGATTCCAAAACGGATAACACCATTGGACCAAGATTTAGGTTTAAAGTCCTTAACTATTTAAAAAAAAAAAAAATATTAAACTAAGGCTAAGGACTCCAATGGTGGGTAACACCATTGGAGGTGCTCTTATCCCCATTCCCCTCTCAATCGATCCTTAAAACAACTTCGTGCAAAATGCAATTTTGTTTCGAGTTTTGATTACATCTTCTCCTTTCTTGTTCTGGGTCAGTTTATATGCTAAAACATTATTTAAAAATTGTTCCCCTTATCGTCTCTTCATCAATGGGGAAATGAAAGTGAGAAGATAGAAACAAGGGGTCAAAGAGGGATGATTTCACTGATTTTCTTGAGATTTCAATGATTAATTGACATATAATACGTAGTTAATGTGTCTGTTCTAATTCTGGAAATGGTTTATGTTGATGAAGCATATATAGTAGAATTTGCATAACCACTAATCAAACATTGTTGTTTGTAAGAAACCGCACATGTTCATGACGAACGGTTCTAGACGAGATCTTGCCTTGTATAGACAATTCCACAGCTTCACCCCATCACAGCCACCAACGAGCCAAGTGGTGGGTATGTTCTAAGCTAAGCAACAATGCCATTAAAACTCTTGAGAACACACGTAAGTTCATGAGAAAACAAGTGAGAATCTTGGTAAAGTTGACAAGCTCATTGTTAACACTTAACAGTCAGTTCTATGTCAAAGTTACGACGGAAGAGTCGAAACTCGAGACTATCCGTGGTTTCTCTTGTTTCCCAATTTAATTCACTCAAGTACTCTGAAATTTTAGAAAAGGATCATGCCAAATCCCCAATATTTTGGCACTAGATTAAGACCCGCACCTTGCGCGGGATAAAAATTATATATATAAATTATTTTATGTATTATATGTTTTTACATATTATGAAATAATAAATATATATTAAATAATTAAAAGTCAGTAACTATTACATATATAATAAAATTGGTGCGAACGTATAAATTAATTTTATTAATACAAACAATTTTTTTAAAAAATTTGATACGATATGTAATTAAATTTAAATGATATTAACATACATAGTATATTTTTAATATTAATGTCTATTTTTTTTAATGGTGTTTTCTACTCATATGTTTTTTTTTATCATGTGTATCTTTAATAGCAAAAACTTTAAATTACTGATAACAAAATTTTCATTGTGGGACTAATAATTTTAGTAATTGATAATTTAAAAAAATTTATCAATGTTAGTTCAAAACTTTTATCAAAAAAATTATTCAAAGTAAATTTTGAAACTAAAATATTTATTTATTCAATATGGTTTATAGTTTAATTTAGAATGATATATATATATATATATTTTAAATCTTAATGATTAATTAAATTAGACTTTTACTTATATGATTTTGTAATCATTTGTATTTTGTCATAACAAAAATTTTAAACCATGGATCGCAAAATTTGAATGTGAGACTTTTAACAATTTTAGTAATCTATAGTCATTTTTTAAAATTCAAAATATAAAATATACAGAAAAATCTAAATTTTTATAATATGGTTATTTTGTTTTTTTAAGTTATTTTAATAGTTTTAAATTAAACAAATTTGATAGAAGATACATTTTTTTTATCAGATCTTTTTTATTCAAAATCATTAATTGTCATATATATTTTACCCACATTAGGCAATTCCGTAATCTTTATTTAAGGAAATAATAATTGACATTAATAATGAATTTATGGTTAGTTTAATAAAAAGTTTATTATATAATTAGATGGACCAATAAATTTATTATATAATTAGATGGACCAACTTATTTCTCTAGTAATTCTAAGAATCATCCTAGTGATGACATGTGGCTACAAAAATAAGTTGTAATGTTTCACAAATAATATATAGGGGATTTTTATTTTTAAAGCCCACCAAAATCATCTAAACATCTTCAAAACCCACTTAAAATCCCACCAAACCTAAAAATCCCAAAACCTCTTCAAACACTCTGTTCAATACACCCTCCTTAGGGTGTAGAAACTGTGAATAGAAGAAAGAACCCCATCCTAAAACCTTAAACACCAAGGAAGCATCAAAGAAAAATGCTACTAACGGAGCTATCATCATGGACACGCCAAATGGTCTCACCCAGAAGATTAGCCACCGACAATATCGTTAGCTGCGGGAAGTAATTCTTCTCCGCTACCGGTAATGTATTCGTCACTATCACTTCTTGCAGCAAACCGCTCGATAACCGCTCTATCGCAGGCGGACTGTAAGAAAAAAAAACTCTAATCACATGTGTTCTCACATACACAAGAAGAAGAAAAAATGGTGAATTCGAGAGCTCACCTGAAAACCGCGTGCGTGCAGCAAGCGTAAACCTCACGAGCACCCTCCTCGTGCAAAAGAGCTGCTCCTTTCACAATGGTTCCTGCATACAAAACAAAGTGGTACTTGGTAATGTTGTTTCGGTCTGGGAATCATCTCTTGGTAACTAACCAGCGGTATCAATCATGTCATCCACCATTACTGCCACTTTGCCTTTAACATCACCTATTAGGTTCATGACCTGTGTGGAAGAGTGAGTCACGTGTGAAAAAACTTGCGTGCAGGAACGAGTCATTAGAAAGTTTAGAAGTTTGACCTCAGCAACATTGTGGCCGTGACGTCTTTTATCAACAATGGCAAGGGGAGCATCGGATAATTTCTTGGCAAAAGCACGTGCCCTAGCAACTCCACCAACATCAGGAGAAACCACTACCAAATCCTTTGATGAAATTGACTTGCTAGCAAGATAATCTAGTATCACAGGCTGAAACGTAAAATCACAGAAATTAAAAGAGCTATAATGATTAAAAACATAAAATACAAAGAAGCGTTTGTCCTTTGATCTAAATAAGAGTTTAAAAGCAGAAGAAAAAAAGTTTGATTTATGAAAATTTATAAGATATAACGGAAAGAAGTCCGGCTAGTAAAACGGAGACGGCTGATATGTCAAGAAGTTTGAAGGTACACACACACCTGGCAATAGACATGATCCACAGGTATGTCAAAATAACCCATGGACTGTCCTGAATGAAGATCACACGCAAGAACCCGATCCACACCTGCCTCCGTTATAAGGTTTGCAACCAGTTTGGCAGCAATGGATTCACGCCCTTGTGTCTAGAATATACAATAAGTTTTAAAATTGCTTTGCTTGAAACCTCATTTTGCCAAAAAAAAAAGGGAGAGATTAATTGTTGGTACCTTTCTATCAGCTCTTGCGTATCCAAAATAGGGAATCACAGCAGTAACTTTCTTAGCGGAAGCTCTTCGGCAAGCATCCACCATGATCAACAGCTCCATGAGATTCTCATTAGTCGGAGTGCAAGTAGGCTGCACCAAGAAGACATCGCAGCCTCTAACACTCTCTTTGAGCTGAACGTAGACCTCCCCATCAGCAAACCTCTTGATGCTAATCTTGCCAAGCTCCAAGCCCATATACCAAGCAATTTCCTTCACAAGAGAGAGAGAGAGAGAGAGTTAGCAAAAGTATAAGAAGAAGAAGAAGAATGACGAGGAAAAAACAAACCTGAGAAAGTGCTGGATTTGCAGTACCAGAGAAGAGCTTGAGCTTTGTGTTGGCTCTTCTACTACTCACTGGTTTCTCCAACCGGGAAGAAGAATCAAGGTACTTTGGAAGTGTCGTCCCGTTGATGATTGGAATGCTAGCGTTCCCGTTGCCAAGAGTCAGTGCTTTCGGCAAATTGCATTTCTGGCAAAAAAATAAAAATAAAAAAAAATGTTTAACCAAAGATTAACATAGTTACTAACTTCCACCGTTACATTCATGGATAGATAAACAAACAAACATAAGAAGTTAGAACATAAATGCACTGCTAATAGGATACGCTCATCTCCACAGACCAAATCAGATATCAAACAAAAGATTTTTTTGAATTCATTATCAAAATACTATAGCATCCAAAACAGTCTATAATACATACGTGTTTACGTACGTAATGTGTGTGATTGAATTAGAAGATACAAGACTGCTCACCGCCGAATTGGAAACGCAGATTCGGGAGCCAGACTCAATGGTGGTGAATGAAATCGAGGAGCGGGAGATGAGAGACGAAGACGAGGAGGCAAGGTGCGACGGAACCTTAACGCCGGGAGGAGAAGTCAGAGCTAGCGACGCCATTCGTTATTATTAATACGTCTACAGAGCCTCCAATTATACGTCGGGGAAGGGAATCTACGCAGTATCAGATTCTCGCCGTAGAGACGAAAAACTGATTCGTCGAAGAAGGTGCTGGTCTCCGAGAATCGGACGGTGCGGCGAAAGCTATTTTCACTTTCTCGGAGAAACTGTGTCGTTTTACTCGTCTCTACTCTGCGGGTGGGTTCTCAGCTTACGTATCAAGTGGGGACTTACCATGGTTAACCCGAAGTTCTTAGAGTAGGTTCTTATCAGAAGTTAAAAAACGGTTTCTTAACTTTTAACTAAGAAAACTAAGAACCGGTTCACCGGTTCTTAAAATCCTTATTTAAGAACCGGTTCTTATCTTTTTTAGTTAAAAGTTAAGAAACAGTCTCATCCTAAGAACCCGGGTTAATCATGCTCTTAGATTCTTAGAACATGATTAACCTGGGGGATAAACTTAAAAAATTTATATATACATAAAACTATGTATATGATTTATATTTATTTTCAAATATTATGATGTAAAATATTTTTGGCTTACCTAATATAGAATCTTTTTAGATAATGATGATTATCAAATTAATAAAATTCATTTATAATTCATGGGTAATTACATATTAGTAAATCTAATCTAATTATTTATTAAGAATAATAAAGACTTTAAATGCTCTATTTTTTTTTACGTGAGAGAAAAAAAAAATACTTCATAAATAGTAGTATAAATGTTTTTGAATTCTTTGCCAACTTTTTCAGAAATTATCACAATGATTGATTTTAGTTGTCCTAAAAAAATTATCTTAAACTATAAATGATTCATTTTATGTTATGTGATATATATATATATATATATATATATATATATATAAAATAGAACGAGTTTAATATTACTAAACCAAATATAATATAAACATATATATATAATATTTTAATATTATTAAAGTAAATAAAATATAAATTTAGCTATCTTATTATCGTTATAATTTTTAAATTATTATAAATATATGATAAATTATCAGCTAAATCACTAACACTATCTATCAAGATTAATAATTGAGCATAAAATATAACTAACTTAAAGAAATGGAAAGCATGACAAATAACTAGGTGTTTTACCGCACATGCGAGCATGATCGTTTTACTAATAATTAGTAATATATGTATTATGATATAAACATCATGATAACTTATTATTTATATTCTTAATCATTTTAGTTCTCTTCGATTTTTATTTTGATCTACGTATTCTTAACGCAAAGGAAAGCTATAAAACTATGAGACCATAAGAGCATAATTACATATCAAATATTCCACCCAATAAAGTAATGTAAGAATGTGAACTTTTGGTCTCTCTTAATCTACATTGTATTTTTGAACCATAAACATGAATTAACTTACCAAAAAAACATTAAACACACAAAATCCAAATACGAACAAAATAAATAAAAAGTAAATAAAAACTAAAGTTCGATGATAATTTTGAAGACCTAAAAAAAAACGAATTGAAATAATGACAATATTTCATTGGTTTACTTGATCAATATATACATTGACTTATCTTAATATTTCATAAGTTTACTTTTAATAAAAGAAACAATAGATAATGATAGTTTTATTATTAAAGTTAATTTATGGTTAATTGTATAATGATAAATCTAATTATTCATTATAAATATATTTACTTTTGGCCGTTTTAGAAACTAAACCATTAAAGACATGTTCATAACATGATTACATAGGCAATTCTCTAAATTTAATATCAAAGCATATTTTTCTTATAGATTAAACAGTAATAAAACATACACGTGAAATAACTACTGAAATAATTCAGAGTACCTAATTCATAATACCTAATTCTAAATTCTAAATTCCATGTAACAAAACCGATTTGATCCTAGTATTTCAGACTCAAAGAAAGAAGAAAAACATAGAACTCCAACTATAAAAAACAAATATCAAAAGTACATAAATATAGATGTCAAAAACTATAATCGAGACAACTTGGAATGAATGAGAAAATTGAAACTATAGAGTTTAAAACATCTTACATCATATGAAAATAAGAATTGGTCCTAAATTTTTTAAATAATTATAATTGTAATTCCAATTAGAAAGTCTGAAATAGTTATGTTATTTAAATTAATAAATTAATGATTTAAGCTAAAAACTAATAAAAATCGTGTGAAAGTTAAAATAATTATAATCATAATTCCAATTAGAAATTTCGAAATATTTATATTATTTATATTAATAATTTAATTAGAAATCAAAATATTTATATTATTTAAATTAATAAATTGATGATTTAATCTAAAAACTAATAAGAATATGAAAAATAAGCAAAATTAGCTAAAATCATGGAGAATGTGACAAATCAGTAAAATCACTTCATAAATAATGGTATGACAAAATATTTATATTATTTAAATTCATAAATTAATGATTTAATCTAAAAACTAATAAGAATATGACAAATAAGCAAAATTAGGTAAAATTATGGAGAATGTGACAAATCAACAAAATCACTTCATAAATAATAGTATAGATAACTTAGAAAATTTGTTATCTTTTTATTTGTTTTTTTAATCAACATCCTATAATAAAACATCAAACGTGTTTTATAACTAGCATATATCTATCTATATATATAAAATAGACTTTTCTCTCTTCTTATGACATGTGGAAGGGGGTTTGTTGACATGTTTCTTTTTTTTTGTCTTTTTACATTTTTGATCCTTCTTCTTTTAGATTATTGCAATTTGGCTCGCTATTTTCTAATAATGCACTATCTAATCTTTCTCACACTAACCATCATCATTTGAAGTTTGATAATCTATTTTATTGTTCAAAAAATTGCTAAACGAATAAAGAAATAACTAAAAAGTATTTTAAATACTTAATTAATTCACAGCTACAAATAACATAAACTTTCGCTATTTTATTATTTTTTACTATTTCCTATTATTTCATTTACAACTATAAATTTATCTTAATATTAACAAAAATAAAATAGAACACACAATCTAAACATAATTAATTCCATAATCACAGAGAAAAAAAATGCCAAAGTAACACTAACTCAATAAAGGTCCAGAGCTCAAAGGCGATCAAGAACGAAAACTAACTTACCTCAATTTATTATAGAGTGTCTTGACCAGAACAATCAAAAGTCAGAAAAATGTACAAAGATAATCTTGAGATACATCAATCCCTCGAACACAAAAGAACGTGATCAAGGACCAATGCAAAGAACCGAGAAAGCGGGTTAGAGGAAGAATAATCAACAGAAGGCCAAAATCACCACGAAGCAGGAAGAGACATACATAACGAACGATAAGCACAACCACTAGCAAAGAAGTAAGAAACACCTCACAAACTAAACAAGCACAAACAAGACGCCTATGCCGGTGAAAAACCACAAAGCTCTGGATAGAAGGGATCAAAGCTCCAAGAGGCTAATACCGCACACTTATACTAAGGGAAGCAAGGGCATAAGAGAACAACCTGAGTGAGGGAGAACGGAAGCCAACCCCTGAAAAACCAGAGCCCAGACTTGAGACCATAAATAATCTTCCAAATCTACAGAGCATACTCAGAGGAGAATACTATCCAAACCTTGAGTGGCAAACATGGCGAAAGGGAGAGTCATAGAGACGCAAGCAACGATGAAAGGTGCAACGAGATGAGGGAACATAGATGGAAGGGAAGACAAAACGAAATCATCAAATCGTGGAGCCGTCCTCGAGCTATTGAAGTCAGATCACCAAAAACCATATATTGAAAACCAAGACGAGAAGGGACTATCGATGGTATGCCAACGACGAGGAAAACAACTTCAAAGACGACTAAACTCTGACCCAACCCAAGGAGATGCAGTTCCTAACATGAGCCGAAAAAAAGAAGAAGAGGAGAAAAAGGTGAGGAAGAACAAGAGCACATATGTGAGTCTTTTTCGGTGATGGTGAGAATCACAACACACCGAAAAGGTAAACGGAATGCATAGATGGTGACGGCTCAATGTAAAAATAAAGGGAGAGAGCACAAAACATCTTTAAAAAGTAATGTAAATCTTCAAATAATTGGAAAAAATATTAATTTTTACCCTGAAACTATTAGCCTTAGAATCAACAATAGTCTTAATGCAAAATTATTGAAATTCAATATCCATTATATCACAATCTCACTCCACCACTAATAAGTACTATTATACCCACAACAACACACTATTAAAAAAAAACACATAATATGTTAGCATATCACCTATTACTACATAACATAATAAAAATACCAAATAATGCTCTTAGCAAATAAAAACGATCACATAATTAGTTAACTATATCATCCGAAAAATAATAATTAACAACAATAAAATAATATTTCGCGCGAAGCGCGGACATACCCCTAGTAATGAATAAATTATAGGGTGTTTTGGTAAATCTAAGAGGAGGGGTGTTCAATCTGAATTTCGGTTTTGTTTCTGTTCGTTTTTTTTTGGTTTTTCGGTATTTAAGTTTATAAAAAATAGTTACCATTTTAAAACCATATCTATTTTGGTTTGGTTCGATTTATATACCGCCGGTTTTATGTTTATTCGGTTTTATACGAAAATCCATAAATATATTTATCTTTTATAACATTTTGTAAATTTTACTTTAGATGGTTGGATATCGGCTTTAATAAAACATGAATATATTTCCTTTTTTAAATAGACTATTTTTCTTTTCATTTTTACTAATTAAAATAATTAGTAAACATATTAAGTTAATAATAATAATTATAATAATAATAATTTTTAAAAAATAAAAATAGAAAAATTAATAATCCATAATATTATTAAATAACTAAATATTAGTACATATATTTTTCAACGAAAAAGTAAAAATTATGGTTTGTTTAATTGATAAAAATAAAAATAAATGAATTTTAACTTAAAACAAAATATTAAATTACTAAATCAATATTTTAAGTACGAAGATCATATCAATAAAAATAAATTATACATATGTTATTAATTATGCTATATAATTTACATACAAATATACTACTATACTTTAATATAATCGGTTTACTCGGTTTATTCCGTTTGATCGGTTTATGTACCAAACCATATTTATATACCACAGTTTTTTAAAAATAACATATGTTTGGTATATTCGGTATTACCAAATCTAAACCATTTTTTCTATTTCGGCTTGGTTTTAATTGTTTAACTCCGTTAATTTCTTCATGAGTTACTTACAAGTCTTTCTATCTTCTTCTAAACTACCAGACATGATCTTGTTTTGACACGTGAAGATAGAAAGACTTGTAAGTAACTCATGAAGAAATTAACGGAGTTAAACATATGTACTTGTATCTCGGAGATCACTAGTTGGCATTAGTCGGAAATGCTCAACTGGCCCCTGGAGATTGATTGTGGTCCTATTGAGGAATCTGAATAAAAATACACCACATATATGATAAACTCAATCGCTTGGTAGAAAAAAAAAGAACCATTATTGCAATATAAGAGATTTAGTTAATACCATGGTGGTTATGTCAGATTACCGCAGCGCATGAAGCTGTGTGATTTCCATGTTTTCAAGTAACTGAGTTACTGTGTTTAGATGATCCCCACTGTATTGACAAATGAAACTTGGCTCAGAACACTGAAGATGCAAAGATCAGGTGGACGCTCTGATACAGAGACAAGTACAACAACGAATGGAGCAGAGTCTACGACAATGAGTGCACATGCGGATGAACAAGACGAAGTGAAAATCGAGACTTGAAGAAAGGATTTCTGACCAAGTTAGAGTTAATTCGAAGACATGTTGGAGGGCAAGCATGAAGAGATTCACCTTGGAGAAGGGAGATCTCATGATGGGAAGTTCCTTAAAGGCTTTGTATGAGTTTTAGGGAACTTACCATATTTGGGTAGTTAGTAAATATTTGGTAGATAGGCTAGGTTAACCGACTTGACTATTATGTATTTATAGTCTATTACGACCTATGTATTAGGGTTATCACCGAAATTGTATTCTTAGCATAGGAGTTAATTTCATAAACTTGTAAGCGAGTGAAAGCACTAAGGATTAAGAGGAGAGGTTCTAGAGGTTTTGTATTCGACCTTAGGACGTGTGAGGCTAGAGCAACAAGTCAAGGGTGTCTTGTTCTTGTTGAGGTTTTGTTTAAAGAGAGACTTGTAAGTTTGCTTTAAAAGAATACTAGTAATACACATATCTTTGTAGAAATATTCTCTGGTGTACTTTGTGCTTTACGTTTGTGCCTTAGTTCTTACATTTACAAACACCACCACAGCCATAAGAATATTGCTAGTCTTCATAGTTAAAGACTTAAAGGTAATAATTCTTTGCCTGATGCATCTCAAAAGAGATCAAACCTGTTCAATCCGCTTTCTATGTATGGGCATCCAGCGATGAAATCACTTGAGGAAGCAGCGCCAACGCCTTTAAAAGGGGAAATACATAAGAAACCAGTCATCATCTATGTTATTGAAATGCTCCACCATAAGATATACATACTTGTCCAGTTGCCTTAGTTAAAGAAGCTTTGGCCAGAAGATTCTTTGGGAGCTTTGCCAACTGAGCATGCGCAGAGTAATACAAAGATAAACGTAATAAAACGTGTTAGATGCTTCTTTATTTTCAGTGTTTAAGGGGCTGTTTGTTTCACCATTTGTCATCTCCATCTAGATGATTCATTTGTATGATCTATTTAGATGATCCATTCAGATTTTTGTGACTGTTTGTTTGTCCATGCAAATAGCTCATCTAGATGAATCATCTAAATGAATCTTATCTTTGTTTCTTTATTTTCATTTCCATATAAATGAGTTTAGTAAACAAATTATCAAAAATACTCTTGTGTTGATTTAACCATATATTTGATATTAATTTTAACTATATTATATTTAATTATTTAATCTAATATATTTACATTAGAATTATTTCAAAATTAACGAGTTTTTTTTGCGGTTTTGGGAGGGAAAACAAGATTTTTTGGTTTTAGCGGGAAAACGCACTTTTCGATTTTGGCCAGAAAACGAGATTTTGCGATTTAGGCGGTAAAAAGCATTTTTGCGGTTTTGGCGGGAAAAAACGTTTTTGCGGTTTTGGCGGGAAAACGAGATTTTCGATTTTGGCTGGAAAACGAGATTTTGCGATTTTGACTGGAAAACGCGTTTTTGCGGTTTTGGCGGGAAAACAAGATTTTCGGTTTTGGCGGGAAAACATGATTTTTCGGTTTTGGCAGGAAAACGAGATTTTCCAATTTTGGCGGGAAAATGCATTTTGGAGTTTTGACGTGAAAAATTAGTTTTTAGGTTTTCACAGGAAAACGCGTTTTTGTGGTTTTGTCAGTTTTCGTGTGTGACAAAATGATATTATGTTTAGGTTTGTAATTTGTGAATTACATTTAGGGCATAATAGACATTATACCATTTTGAATGAACCTTTTCCATTCAAATGATCCAAATTGGTTCAGCTGGATGGACTTTAAAATTAAGCTTAAATTTCTGAAAGTCATTCGGATGATCCATCTGGATGAGTTGCACTTTTAGTGCCTAAACAAACAAAACTCTCATCTTCATCCAGATGGCTCATCCGGATGGAGAAACAAACATGCCCTAACAGTAGCATGATACACCCCGCACGAGCTACATCATCGTAGCTATGGAAGCATGAGTTAAGCGTTTCAAGAGTATACCTTAGCAGAAGATGATTGACGAATCAGATGGAGAAGGTTAGCAGTAGAATTCACAGCTTGTGAGATCTGACCGGCGACGACTGCTTCCGCCGTTCGATCACCTCCACCGTTTCCAGATGCCGTCGCCATATCTGCTTTCGCCTGTTCTATTATTTTTTTAAAAATGAGAAACTCTAGGTGTCAACTTGTAAATAATATAAATCATCATTGATCCCCGCTACTTTTTATTTATCTCATATGTTTCCCAATAAGTGTTTCTACTAATTTGGCACCCATATCAAACCGGAACTGGGCTGCTATATTCGGTACATGTAAACCGAACCGCATCAATGGCGTTTTTCTATCAATAGCATCTCTGTTTAGTATTCAAAGAAGAATGAAAACTTGAATGCAGACATTACTGCACTCTTCAACATCTTCTATTTGTATAACCTAGGGTTGGGCAAATAAACCGAACCCAATCCGTTAAAAATGAATCCGAACAAATTACTTATTTTATTAACCTACGCTTTTGAGTTTTAGTTACTTAAGAATATACCGATAAAAATATACATAATATTTTATCATTCTAGTATATGTAAACTATGTATAAACTAAAAAAATGTTTGTTTTATTAAATGATAAACCCGAAAACTTATAATAAATAGTTCAAATCTCTCATTCTTACAATTATAATGGCTAGATAGAGTATTAGGAAGAAACAAATATTAGACGAATGATCAAATCTCTCAACAAATTCAAAAGGAGGCGACTGGAATTTTGTCATGATATTTTATTAAAAGATTTTAAGAATAAAAATCAAGACTAAATTATTTAATCTATATATATATATATTGCTTCCAATATTAAAAATTACATTGATTTGAAGAAGTGCATTTTTGGAATTGTCAGGATTAAATAACATATTAGAAACCATCTATTTAAAAAATAATTTGTATACATAAAAATATATATATTAGAGTAAGAACATAAATCAAAATCAATAATTTTTGTTAATTGACAATCATGTATTTGGTAAGTAAATCAAAACAACCAGGAAAACATTTTGGTATTTTATATTCCTCTCCACCAGATATCTCTAATTTCCTTTTTTAATTTCTTCCCACTTCTGAGTGGACTTTCTTTACCGGCAATCACAGCCACAATGTTTCTGCTTTGCCCTTTTGGAAATTTATTAATTTTGGAAGCTCCCAGTATTGATAATCTTCTCCAGCTCTGGTTCTTTCCTTAAAACAGAGGGCGAATTGATTTTGTTTCCTTACGAATTCTCCTTTTTCCAAGCTTTTCCTTTTCTTGATGGATTCTCAAAAAATTGTAGTGGAGTTTTGTGTTATTAGAGGAAAGTTCTCTTCAATCACGTTGAATCTTTTTCCTCAGAATTTCCAGCTCTGCCTCTCTCCCTCCGCAGTGAAGCTTCAATTTTATCGGCTAATGGCAGACATGTTGCATAAGGCTATTCAAGCAATGTCGTTGGAAGAGGAGGAACCGCTTACGCTCCCAGACAGCCCCAGATTCCGAGTGTATGATGAGAATGAAACTAGTTTGCTGGGTCGTTTGTTGAATCCTGACTGCCAATCAATGGCGTGAATGATCGAGTATATGCCAACAGCATGGAGGGTGTATGATAGAGTTCGCGGGATTTCTCTGTTTCTGGACCGTTTTCAATTTGTTTTTCAGCGCGAAGAAGATCTTCAAACGGTGTTGAAGGATAGACCATGGTCCTATAACCATTGGGCCATGGTGATTGATCGATGGACTCCAAACCCACCCGAAGATTTCCTTCAACACATGGAGTTATGGATTCGTATCCGCCACATTCCTGTGAATCTGTTCACAACAGATACGATGTATGCTTTGGCTAAGGAAGTGGGCAAGGTGGAGGTGATTGCGTACGATCCTAAAGTTTCTCAAACCAAAGATTATATCAGAGCTAAGGTTCTATTAAATGTTGACAACTCAGCGAAGGCCTCCAGGAAGCTTACTGTCTCTAAAGAGTCGACAGTAACAATTGAGTTCAAATATGAAAAGATTCATAAACGTTGCTTTCACTGTCTTCGTCTTACTCACGAAAAACTTCGATGTCCTCTTCTAAGGAGAGGAACTCATAATGGCAAGATGATGACACAAACACCGCGTCCTGTGACTGTGGCTCCTCTAGTTACAGATCCGCTTGAAGGGCCACCGGGTTTCCCTATATTATTTCCGGAATTGTCAAAAGAAGATATGAAGATGGCTATGTTGTACATCTCTCATGCTGATGAGACTGAAAGAAGAGCTAGGATACAGCGTGTGCAACAAGGATTCAAAGAGAACAAAGCAGAGTCTTCGATCAGGTTGACAAAAATCACCAAGGAACTAGACAAAGGAAAGTGGCATGTTTTCTCCTATCAGGATCATGGTTCAGACAAGTTCAGGAGCTCGGGGCCTGATCAGAGATCTTACTCTAAGCTAACCATTTGCGATAAGGAGGAAGGAGATACAGACTCTTCTGCTTCGTATCTTTCAGCTTGCTCAAAACCTGTTCTTCCTACGGGTTTTCGGCTTGGCCCTTCTTCGGGAGGGCGAGTCTCCGGGACCCAGGGGACGAGCAAGGCTTCAAGGAGACGGCCTTCGTCCTGGAAAAGGAAAGTCTTTGCAAACTCCAATCAAACGATCATCAACGGTGCTCCATTGTCTTCTTCCAAAGCCGGCAGCACCAAAAGAAAACCAACTCCTCTTGTTCCTGCAGAAAACATGTCCTTCAAAGTCTCAGACTATACGGTGGCTTCGGTTTTGAAGCCACTGCCTTCCCAATGAGCATCTTTTGCTGAAACTGTCAAGGTACTGGTAGTATTGAGACAGTTCGTCAACTCCGGGCGTTTCCTAGAAGGTTTTTCCCGGATTTTATGTTCTTGAGTGAGACTAAGCAAAAGTTTGATTACATGTTGGGTTTGAAAAAGAGTTTGGGTTACGATCAGTTGTTTATGGTGGAGCCGGTGGGGCTAAGTGGTGGTTTGGCAATGCTATGGAAAGACAGTTACCAAGTTGATGTTCTCTCTAGTGACATAAGAATAATCGACTTGAAGGTTACATGTGGTGTTTCGTCGTTCTTCTTGACGTGCGTGTATGGTGATCCGGTACAGGCTAAGCGTCGAGATGTGTGGGATCATATTGTTTCAATTGGTCTGAATAGAGATGAGGCATGGATTCTTGCAGGAGATTTCAACGAGTTGTTATCGAATGAGAAAAAGAGTGGGGGTGCTATACGAAGCGATTCTAGTTTCTGGGATTTCAGGAACATGGTTCAGAATTGCAAGCTGAGAGAGATTGGGTTTACTGGGAATAGTCTCTCGTGGGGTGGCTGGCGTGAACAAGTTTGGGTGCAATGTCGGTTGGATCGGAGTTTTGGAAACAGTGAATGGTTCTCGTTATTTCCGAAATCGAGTATGGAGTACCTTGAACTCTGGGGCTCTGACCACAGACCTATACGTATTAGCTTTGCTTTGGAGAAAGTTGACTCGAGGAAAAGTCAATTCTTTTTTGATAAACGTATGCTCTCTTGTGAAGGATTTGAAGACCTTGTGAGATTGAGCTGGGAAGGTAAGGCTAGAGAACGTAATAGAACTATGGATCTTATTGGCCGTTGCCGCAGGAAAATAATGAACTGGAGAAAACACTCAGACTTAAACTCCAGAGACAAGATCACACGGTTGAAAGCATCTCTTGAGTCGGAGGTTTCTAATGTCCATCCCTCTTATGACAGGATGAAAGCTATCAAACAAGAGTTAGCAGAAGCTCTTAGAGAAGAAGAGCTGTTCTGGAGGCAGAAGTGCAGAGAAGAATGGTTACGCGCAGGAGACCGAAATACTAAGTATTTCACAATTGTGTGAAAGGGAGATGCATTCATAACAGAATTTTGATGTTACTTGATGAGATGGGCCAAGAACACTTTTCTGAAGGGGCTAAAGGGAACATAGCAGTGGAGTCTTTTTGGGACCTTTTCATGAGCTCGAATCCAGTAGATTTGGAGTCCCTGTTTCATGGTTTTCAGAGTAGGGTATCTGCCTATATGAACACACACCTCACTAGACAGGTCTCTTCTGAGGAAATTAAGCAAGCAGCCTTTAGTGTTAAAGGAAGCAGTGCTCCAGGAGAAGATGGTTTAACATGAATTTTTTATCAACGGTTCTGGCATATTGTAGGCCTTAGCTGACAGAAGAGATTCAGGAATTCTTTCGATCATCAGTTATGCCGGCTGGATGGAACCACACTCAAATCAGTCTCCTGCCAAAGATTCAGAATCCATCGAAGATGCAAGACATGAGACCAATAAGCCTCTGCTCGGTTCAGTATAAAATCATATCAAAGATTATTTGCAACCGTTTGAAAACTATCCTGCCAGAGATCATCTCTGAAACTCAAGGAGCTTTTGTAGCTGGTCGTCACATATCTGACAACATCATCATAGCTCACGAAATGGTCCACTGTTTGCGTACGGTTGAGAAAGTTGCTGAACGATGGATGGCTAGTAAGACTGATATGTCTAAAGCCTATAATCGTGTGGAGTGGAATTTTGTTGAGGTTCTATTGGAACGAATGGGTTTTGATCATACTTGGATTCGATGGGTTCTGGCCTGCATCAGTTCGGTCTCGTTCTTGGTCTTGTTAAAGGGGGACTCACATGGTTATATAAAACCAGAACGTGGTTTACGGCAAGGTGATCCATTGTCTCCCTTCCTATTTATTCTATGCGCAGACGCTTTAGTTAGCTGTCTCAACTCATCCGAAGAAGCTGGGCGTCTTCATGGTATTAAACTCACTGAATCATGCCCATCTATTCATCATCTTCTTTTTGCGGACGATAGTCTTCTCCTATGCAAGGCGAATGTAGATGAAGCCAATGAGATTTTGTCTTGTCTTAAGTTGTACGGTGATGCTTCAGGACACTTGGTTAATCGTCTGAAATCTTCAGTGATGTTTGGCTCCAAAGTCGCTGAAAGTACGAAAACGGAGGTCAAAGAGATTCTAGGTATTGAACTAGAAGGTGGTGAGGGTTCTTATCTTGGTCTCCCCGAGTGCTTTAGTGGGTCGAAAGTTAAACTTCTAAGTTTCATTCGGGAGAAGCTTCAAGGGCGTTTGAGAGGATGGTTTGCAAAGTCTCTTTCACAAGGTGGCAAAGAGATTTTATTAAAATCAGTTTGTTTAGCGCTTCCAGTATATGCGATTTCCTGTTTCAAACTCTGAAAAGAAGTGTGTATGAAACTCATTAGCGCGATGATAGAGTTTTGGTGGAGTAGTGGCAACAATAGGAAGAAGATACCCTGGGTTGCTTGGCAGAAATTATGCAAGGAAAAGGAACTTGGAGGGCTTGGATTCCGTGATATTGAGCAGTTCAATCAGTCCTTGCTTGCGAATCAAGCTTGGATAGTTTGGTCTAAATCAGATTCACTACTAGCTCGTCTTCTTCGTCAGCAGTATTTCAAACGATCATCGTTCCTGGAGTGCAGTCTAGGGGCTAGACCTTCATATGCGTGGCGAAGTATGTTACATGGTAGAGATCTTCTGAAACAGGGTTATTAAAAGAGGTTGGGAGTGGAGAAGATACCAGAGTTTGGTTAGATAATTGGTTGCTGGCTCCGTCACCTCGGTCTCCTCGGTATCGTCAGGACGTGTTGATTGATCTTAATTTGTTAGTGTCAGATTTGATTGATGAACGTACGGCTTGGTGGAATCATAATCAGGTGCGTCAATTAATAGCAGAAGAGGATGTGGAGTTGGTTCTCAACACTTCATCATACCCGTGGGGATCAATTGATTTGGGGCATGGCAAAGAATGGTAGATATGATGCTAAAAGTGGTTACAAGTTAACCGAACTCCTCTTGAATCCCCAAATTCCTCTTGCTTCTCCGCAACCTCCACTGGAAAGACAACTGTGGACCAATTTATGGAAAACTAAAGCTCCTCCTAAACTCAAACATTTCTTGTGGAGAGTGAACTCGGGAGCTCTTGCAGTAAAGACTCAACTACGAACTCGGGGTATACAAGTAGATCCTTTGTGTTTGGTGTGCGGTCAAAGTTCTGAATCTATATGTCACGTTCTCTTTCATTGCAACACTGCTAAGGAAATTTGAGATTTGTCTAATATTCCTCCTCCTCCAGCGGGCTGGTCGCAGAATTCAGTCTTCCTTAACTTGTACTACCTCTTGAAGTGTAGCAAAAACATAGCAGTTGGTGCTTGCTCTCGTCAATCTTTTCCTTGGGTCCTATGGCACCTGTGAAAAGATCGTAATGCTTTCTGTTTTGAAAATATTTCCCCGGATCCGTCTATCATAATTCAGAGAGCTATGGAAGAACCTGCTATATGGTTGAATCTTCATAATGTGCTCCCTAAGGCTGATGTTCCTGCGGCTAGTGCTGTGATCTCCCATAGCAAGTGGCAAAAACCTCCTCTATCCTTTGTGAAATGCAATGTGGGAGCATCTTGGGATGAGAATTCTAAAACAGGTGGAGGTGCTTGGATTTTTCGTGATGAGAAAGGAACAATTCTATTTCATAGCAGAAGGGCTTTTCTCATATTGTCTTGTCATTCCAAGCCGATTTGGTAGCCTTACAGTGGGCTGCAGCAGCCATGTGTGACTTAAAGCTCAAGAAAGTAATTATGGAGTTCTCATCGCCAGAAGCTAAAACAGCGATGGATCATCCTCTCTTATCATTAGGAGACTACCATTCTTGCTCCTTTGCTCTTTCAACTATCCACTCTATTGTGGAAGGAAAGTTGAATTTTGTCTCGTTATCCTGCAACAACTTGGCCATCTTGATTGCCAAAAATGTAACACGAGATAAAAGAAATCACTCCTATGTAGCTCGCCATGGTCCGATGTGGTTGGCATCTCAGATTCGCTGGGAAGCATCAGCCTAAGAAGTCCCACTTCGTTTGGGTAGCTATGCTCTATGTTGCTTTTCTTTATTCTCTGGTTTTTTAGCTGGTTTTCCTCTCCTACTGGAGGTGGTTCTTTTCGTTTTCAAAACTCTATGTTGTTATTTCCTCCTGCCTTTTGGCGGAGTCACTTTGATTACAATACTCAATGACAAAAAAAAAATATCAAAACAATCATTTTATTTACTTTATATGGTATATAATTAAACTTTAGTGAAATTGACATAGATTTTTATATATATATATATAGTATATTTAATATATATATATATATATATATATATATATATATATATTATTGACACTTCCTAATCATATGATTTTATTAACATTTTTATATTTGCTGTAGCAAAAAATTAAACTGTTAATCAGAAAAATTTTAATGTGAGATTTTTCAATAAAAACTTCAAAATTAAAATATTAAGATCTAAATAATTTATCACTGGAAATTTTGAAAATTAACATATTTTTATATTTTTATATAGTATATAATATAATTTAAATGATATTAATACACATATGTATATAATATAAATATTTAATAAAACTTTATATTCATACGATTGATGATCATTTGTATTTTGCTTTGACCAAAAAAAAATTAAACTATTGATCACAAAATTTTCAGTGTGGAACTTTTACTATTTTTAGTAATTTATAGTCATTTTAAAAAAATTCAAAATAAAACATATAAGAAAATATCTAATATTGTTTATTATATGCTTAATGTGATTTTTAATTTCTTTTAATAATACAAAATTAATCAAAAAAGAGAGAGGATACAAAAATTGTTATGAAATATGCATTATTCATAATCATTAATTGTCATATACATGTTAATCATATTAGATAATTCTGTAACTTTTATTTTAGGAAAGAAATAATATTATTTTGTACATTACTAATCAATTTGATAGTTATTTTAATAAAAACTATAATATCTTATTATATAAAGTTTAGTTTTTCAAAGTTGTTAATTAACATGACCACAACATGTGTCAATAATTTTTTTAAGATTATGACATGTGTCAAAAATATGATACATATTTTAGGAGTTTAGATAGATTTAGAAAATGAAAATTATTTTTATAAAAATATTCTTTTACTGTTTTTTTTATGGTTTTAGAAAAAAAGAAAATTTCTATTACATAGTCTTTTACAATTATATATTGTTTAGGATATTATAAAATGAAATTACTATCAAGTAATTATTTCCAGTTAATATTAATTTTTTTAAGAATTGGTATTTTACAATTAACTCTTTAATATGACTGTGATACATGACAACATTAATTTTAAGATTGAGACATGTGTCTTTTATCATAAGTTTATAATTACATTATTTCAAAAATATGTAATGTTTTTTTATCATAAGTTTATAATTACATTGTTTCAATAATATGTAATAATAATTTTCAATTTTAGAGTCCTCAACAAAAACTAATTTTAAAAAGCTATATGAAAGTAGTTTTTCTTTTTAATAGATAATTTTATGTTAGAAACTTATAAATCAAAATAGCTACAAATATTTCACATCTACAAAATATATAATTAAGTAAACAAAAAATTTTGTATTAAAATAATTAGTTGTCTGGAAATCGTAAACAAAAACTAATTATACAATCCTAGAAATACAAAAAGTCTTAAATAAAAAATAACTATAAGATAAGTAATTTTCGTTTTTTTAAAGTTTAATTGTAATAAAATATAAAATTAATCTTATTTTTCTTATAAATAACTAACTTTCCTTTTTAATAGTTAATTTTCTGTTAAAAATTAGAAATCCAAAATAACTTCAAATATTTTACCCGATATGATTGTGACATGTTTAAATAATAAAAATTAGATTATGAATGTGTCAGTAAAAACCTGTCATTATGTGAAATGACTTCTTTTCTAAAATTCTAAATAAAAAATATATGTAAAATATTTTTTTCCTTTTTTAATCTTAACCAAATAAGATTTGTTTTTAAAACAAATCCAAATTTAGAAAATAGTAAATTTTAAAAATAGTTAATATTAACTGGAAATAATTATTGATATTAATTTTATTTTATAAATCCTAGAAAAATATAATTGTATAATATTATGTAGTATTAATTTCCATTTCTAAAATCCTAAAACACTGTCTTGCTTGTGTTTGGGGTTGGGTTTAGAATGATGGGTAGTTGTATATGCTAGATAGGGAACCCTGGCTCACTGAGTGAAACTAATTCACTCATTCCTCACATCCTTTTGCAGGGGACCAGTAGAAAGGAACATAGCACTCGCGGAACTGTAGGAGCTGGTGTAGATTGTACATCTTTTACTAAAGACTCGTTTTCAAGATATATGAATGTATGTTTTACTTTCAACTGCGTCCATGGACCCTATGTATAAGGGGAGCAAGTTGGTTTTCAAAGATCGACTTGGCGTCAGGCTATCATCAGATTCCAATTTCAGAAGGTGATGTCATGAAGACTACGTATAGAACTCATTATGGACAATACGAGTTCGTCGTAATGCCTTTTGGAGTTACTAACTCACCGGCGGCCTTCATGAGATTGATGAATGAAGTCTTCCACGATTATCTCGACAAGTTCGTGATAATCTTCATCGATGACATTTTAATATATTCCAAGACAGAGCTCGAGCACAAAGCACACTTGAAGCTAGTGTTGGAACGGTTAAGAAACCAGAAGCTGTATGCAAAGTTCAATAAGTGTTCTTTTTGGAAAAGAGAGATCGGATTCTTGGGGCACCGAGTGTCTGGAGAAGGAGTTTCCGTAGATTCGGAAAAGGTGAAAGCCATTGAATAATGGCAAAGGCCATCTACGGTAACTGAGGTAAGAAGTTTCTTCGGGTTAGCCGGGTACTATCGAAAGTTCGTCAAGAAATTTTCATCAATCGCTAAGCCCTTGACGAAGTTGACTGGAAAAGGAGTTCCATTCATCTGGGGAAAAGAAACGGAGGAAGCGTTTCAGAGACTGAAGAAAGCTTTGACCACAACACCAGTATTGGCATTACTTGAACAAGGTAAACCTTATACTGTGTCTAAGGTTGGGTTGGGTTGTGTGTTGATGCAAGAAGGCAAGGTCATTGCTTATGCATCAAGGCAACTCAGGAGGCATGAAGAGAACTACCCAACACACGACTTAGAAATGGCGGTAGTGGTGTTTGCGTTAAGGATTTGGAGATCCTACTTATATGGAGAAGTCGTGGAAGTATTCACAGATCATAAGAGTCTCAAGTATTTGTTCACGCAGCCTGATCTGAACCTCCGACAAAGGTGATGGATGGAGTTTGTGGCGGATTACGACCTGAAGATTCAATATCATCCAGGCAAAGCTAATGTAGTCGCAGATGCACTAAGTCGTAGAAAGTTGGCGTCCGATGTTGAAAAGAAAGTGGAAGCGTTATCGAATGAACTTAAGTTGATGACTTTATGGGCAATTGAAGGAGAGCCAAGTGAGCCATTAGGCATGCATGCAGTAAACCAAGCGGGTTTACTCGCACGGATCAGACAGGAGCAACAACGTGATGAAAAGTTAAAGAGAATTATTGAGGAAGTCAAGAGTCAAGAAGGTCCAAACCCAAGTGGCTATCATATGGCGCCAGATGGTACACTATTACTTAATGGGAGGATTTCAGTACCACAAGGAGAAGGGCTACGAGATGAGATTTTGAAGTCAGCGCATCATTCGTTACTCAGTATCCACCCCGGGAGTACGAAAATGTATCGAGATATCCGAAGGTATTATCATTGGCCAGGAATGAAGAAATCAGTGGCGCGATGGGTGGCTCAATGTCAAACTTGTCAATAAGTCAAAGTCGAGCATCAGATTCCAGGAGGATTGTTACAAAGCTTACCAGTACCTCAGTGGAAATGGGATTCCATATCCATGGATTTCATCACTGGGTTACCCCCGGCTCGAGGAAGATCAAATAATGCAATATGGGTGATTGTCGACAGACTGACGAAGGTGGCACACTTGTTACCTATGAAGGAAACCGATAAGGTAGCAGTATTGGCAGAGATGTATGTGGACCAAATTGTGAGGTTGCATGGTGTGCCAACATATATAGTTTCCGATCGAGATCCTAGATTCACCTCAATTTTTTGGAAGGCGTTACAAGAAGCAGTGGGAACTAAGTTATTCATAAGCACCGCATATCATCCCAAGACGGACGGTCAAACCGAAAGAACCATTCACACCATAGAAGATATGATGCGGATGTGTATATTGGATTGGGCGGGAAGCTGGGAAAAGCATTTACCATTAATCGAATTCTCCTACAACAACAGCTTTCATTCTAGCATAGGTATGGCACCATATGAGGCGCTTTATGGGAGGCCATGCAAAACACCTTTATGCTGGACCGAAGTTGGAGAAAGAAGAGAGTTTGGATCCAGAATCGTAGAAGAAACGATGAAAAAGTTAGTAATCATTCAAACCAATATGAAGAAAGCGCAAGATAGACAAAAGAAGTATGCTGATCAATCAAGGAGAGAAATGGTGTTCAGTATTGGTGATTGGGTTTATCTAAAGGTGCCAGCTCAGAAAGGAAAAGATCGATTCGGGAAAGTCGGGAAACTAGCAGTAAAATTCATCGGACCTTATCAGATTATAGAACGAATCGGAGAGGTAGGTTCTCGTCTCAACCTACCTGAAGAAATGAGGATACATCCGGTGTTTCACGTATCAATGCTACGGAAACACGTTCATGATCCCAAAGCTATTGAGACGGAGCAAATCGAAAACCTGCAATCAAACCTCACTTATCCAGAGGGACCGATCCGAATAGGTGAACGTCGAATACAAAAACTAAAGAACCGAGAGATTCCTCAGGTTCAAGTTTGCTGGGGTAAGCGAAATCGTGTAATTGTGACCTGGGAGGATGAGTCAAGGTTCAAATCATCGCATCCAGAGTTTTTCCATGAAGATGTAGTGATGGAAGAAGAGGGATAATCCTAGATAATTCGGGGACGAATTCTAATAAGGGGAGGAAAATATAATATCCCGTCTTCCTGAGAAAGAATTATTTTTAAATAAATAATTCAAATAAATTTATTTTGGAGAATTTATTACGAGTTCGTAATTTATTTCTCAGAAATAAATTTTCCTGGAGAGAAAAATACAAAGCTAAAGACAAAAAGTGATCGATGTATTGAAAGTAAGTTAGTAGCTTAATTAGATAATTAAGCTATTTCTCTTAAAAGGAGAAAGGTGATCAATGAGAATGGTGTTTTGATCACTAAGTTTGGGTTAATTAATCAAGCTGAGAAGAAAAGAGGAGATAAAGAAATATTTTATATTTCTTATGGCTTGGTTGCAATCAACGTGTTTGATGGGAAGGAAAAGAGAATGAATCGTACAGTCTTGCTTTGTCATCACTAGGTGTCTAAACAAGAAAGGAAGAAAATAAATAATATGCTTGCTCATGCGTATGAGTATCACGTGGCCAACTTGGAAGCAAATGACTTACCTGAGTCATTGTCTTGGAAACGTGGCCAAAGATGGAAGGGAGAGAGTGTGATACTTGTCACCACCTCATAGATCTTGTTTAACTATGAAAGGAAGGTCAACCTCTTCCATTTCCCCACTTACGTGACCAAGAGAGAAGAAAGGAGAGCAAGAAGAGAAAAGAAATAAAGAGAAGAAAGAAAAGAAGAAAAGAAATAGAAAAAAGAAAATAAATAATTTAAGGAGCTGCTTAGAGAGGCAAGGCGTGTTACAAGATTGCGGGATTAACGGTACGGAATCAAGACGAATATTTGGAAGAATAAAAAGGGTTTGATCAGCTTCTGGAATCAGAAAGTCAAGCCACGTCGGTTAATCACTGTGAATCACGGTTAATTGTTTGTTAACGAATTTTTAATGCAGGTTTCTGACATCGGAGACCGCTTCCGAGCTAGGATAGCCGGACCGGTCTAGGTGTCAGTTTGTGGATCCGAGGCTTGAGACTATGTCTGGGCTAAGTGGATAGCAAGACTAGTCTAAGCACCTGGATTATTGTGATTGTCTGATTATTATATGTTGTTATGGTATGTACCTCATGTTGGTATTGTTGTGTGAGAACTTCGTGGTGGTTCTAGTAGTAGTTTGCAAGTCATTGCTTCCTCAAATGGTACCACTAAGCCGGTCGTGGTCCGGAAAGTGGTGGGCTCGGTTTAACTTGGCTTGATCATCAAGGCCGAGTGTCACACGTGGATGTGACAGCCCCCGGCGAGTACGATAGAGGACCGGGGCACGACGATTCCGATTGAGGACCGTGACCAGACGATTCCCGAGCGCCTACGCCTGTGTGGTGTAATAGTGAAGGGATTGCCGGTGTCCCTTATGTGGAGGAAGAATGATTATGTTGGGCCCTAGGAGTATATATATATGGTTGATTGATGTGACACTCATAAAGAGTGTTTTGATTTATTATGGTTTAATGGTTTATTGCTTAAATCGGTCATGCTTTATTGATTGTTGAACTACCCGTCTTGCTTGTGTTTGGGATTGGGTTTAGAATGATGGGTAGTTGTATATGCTAGATAGGGAATCCTGGCTCACTGAGTGAAACTAGTTCACTCACTCGTCACATCCTTTTGCAGGTGACCAGTAGAAAGGACCGTAGCACTCGCGGAACTGTAGGAGCTGGTGTAGATTGGACATCTTTTGCTAAAGACTCGTTTTCAAGATATATGAATATATGTTTTACTTTCGACTGCGTCCATGGACCCTATGTATAATATTTTGGGCTTGTGAACTTCATGTTTTATATATATGAAATAAAGTATGTTTTATATTCGTGACGGGTTGAATCTGATATTAGGTTAGTCCAACCTAACACAACACTATGATTCGGTACGGGTTGCAAAGCCTCAGGCCGAAGATTAGAGGAAACAAGTTTTGAATGGATATTCTGGGTTACAGAATTATGTTTTGTGACTTGGAAAGTCTATTCGCAACCCGTTGTAACACTTCCGGACTTGGCAGAGGAAGGTCGTTTGGGGATGTTCTTGTTTGATTGTTGCCTGAATGGTTGACCAATGTCTAAAAACGGTTCGGGGGTGTTACACGGATTATATGGCGGTGCAAAAACTTGTCCTATCTTTTATAAAATTTAATTCACATACACAACTAATATTTTTTGTTCAAAAACCTTTAGCCGCCATCAAATTGTTAACACCGTTGATGCACTGCTAAAATTTTGTATATGTGTATTCCACGTGTTTGGTGACGTGGATTCTTTTTTTTTTTTGTCAGCCACTTATACAGACTCATTTAGACTATTTAAACCAAACCGGTAGCTCCGCATCCATATGGATTACAAACGACGGTTGCTTCCTTGCACTACATGCGAGAATGTCTGCCCTTGAATTATGCGTCCTTGGTATATGAATGAGCTCTGAGCTTGTGAAACTTCTCTTCAAATTCTTTATTTCTTCTAGATAACTTGCAAAAACTGGTCATTCTTCTGGTTTTGAAACCATCTTCACCAATTGAGAATAATCTATTGCAAATGTAACTGTAAACTGTCTTAGGTTCCTCATGCATTTCATTGCCCAAATGAGAGTTTCTATCTCCGAGTGTAGTGGCGACTGGATCGCTCTTGTATTCCTTGCTCCCAGTAAACCACCAAAACCTTTTAATGTGCTATACCATCATTGTCCAGCAAAGTGTTCCAGTGATTTCCATGATCTATCCGTAAAACACCATCTACCTGGAGTAGTCGGTACAACTGATCCTACCTGGATTCATTTTATTTTTCTTAAACCTGATTTTCTCAAACCTTTTTTAGACTGAAAACGGAGAAACTTATGCATAAGTCGAAGTGGTGTAGTGGTAGGAGTCTTACCATGATGTACATGTGTCGATTGGGTTTGTATTCATTTTGCAGTATCATTTTAGTTTTAGTTTAAATAAGAATAAAAAGACCGAAAACCCCTCATCTTCAACCTCATCAGATCTGAATCCGAGTTTGACGAAACAATTATAAAAAAGATGCTCTAGACAGTTACAACGACTACAATAAAGATGGAGAAAATGCCACTGGCAAGATACAGAGCATTCGTGGCAGAAGACGTTGTTGTGGAGGAAAAGGTCACAGAAGCCGCACCAGTAATGGAAAAGCTTCACCGGTGAAGACAGGTGGAAGAAGAGAAAGACCACATAAATTTTATTAATAAGTGTAAAACTCTAAAACACGCGTTACTTTGAAATGAAAATATAAAAATATGGTTATTTATATATATATATGCATATATATATATATATATATTACTTTTTGTGGATACCCAAATAGTCAAGTCTAACAATTAGTAGTTTTTATATGATATTACATTTTTATAAATTGTTATTTTATTATATAAGTAACCATATTTTATTGCAAAATGTGATATTTTTTATTACGTAAGTAACAATATTTTGTGACAGAATGGGATTAGAATGGTAATTTATCTATTAATGGTTTTACATTGTGGTTAATTAAATAAATGCCAAATAATATTCGGATTGTTGGCCGAAAAGACTAAAACTTGGTTAAATAAATTGCAGGATAAAGAAGAGGCGCCTAACTCTTGCAGCTCATATAGTCAACGAAGGCACATTAATGTGAAACGCTTGACGAGTTCGAAGCTCGAGTGAGGCACTAAAGAGAGAGAGAGAGAGATAGAGAAGAAGAATTAAAGTTGAAACCAAACATGACAAGAACATTAGAAACATATGAGGTATTCCAAAATATCTCTTTTTATTTTTCCTACTGTGTAGTTGTGTAGTTGATAGAGAACGACGAAGCTCCTCCATGATAGAGAACGACGAAGCTCCTCCATGGTGCTATCGCAGTGGTAATTCGTGATGTACGAACAAGTTCCCGTCACGGTGAAGAACATCTTCCTAACTAAGAACCGTTTTGTATAACTGAAGTGGTTCAAAATCTAATCAACCAAATGTTTACAGTTTTACAGGATTATGTTTGATTGAAATGCACCAGTTTGCAAGTTAAAAACATGAACTAGTTAGATACGATTTGGTACAACGAATACATGGTCAGCTTTTTGTTTGTTTGTTAAGAATGTAAATATCACAAAAATGAAATGTTTAGGCGATACAAACTGAATTAACAATTTGTTTAACCTAAAAGATTGATGCTGTGACAAAAAAAAAACTTGAAAGAAAATTCAATTGATATTTTGTCAAGATATTTCTGCTTTATATCAATACATGGTTGGATTGATAAAAAAAATGGAAAGGATACAGGTCAAAGATGAAATTTCAACTTCTTAGAACAGTCATAATGTACAACAACAACAACAGTTAAACTGTTATGAACCAGATTGTGGATGGCTCATAACCAAGAGATTATGATTTGTAATCTTTCCATTTATCTATGACGGTGTAATCTCCTATATAAGGAACCTCTATGTTATGAATAAAGATAGACTTTTCCATTACTTTTATAACACGTTATCAGCACGAAACTCTAAATCCCTAAGCTAATACCCAAATCGAAAAACCCTAAAACCCTAATCCTAGCCGGCGATCCGACGAACTCTAAACCCCGATCGCGTCTCTTGTTCCCGCATCTGTTCCAGCTCGCGTCCCCGATCAGCTTCAGCCCAAGGCGTTCCTGATCCTAGCTCAGACGTTCGCGGCCCGAGAGCACCTCCAGCACGCGATCTCTTCCTCGTTCGCGACAGCATCAGACAGCTCGCGTCCGACGATCAAGGCGTTCCCGATCAAGCAACAAAGGACGTCCGCGACCCGATAGAAGCGACTCGATCCATTCCAGCTCGCGTCCCGTTCGTGTCCAGCTCGCGGCTCAACTCCTTTGGTGGTCCGATTCAACAATCATCTAAGGTTAAAAGGTAATTCAAAACCTAAGAACCCATAATCGAACATGAATTGATTGATAAAGAATAAAACCCTAAAACCCTAATCTTTATGAATCAAAACCATAGGGTAATAGATCAAAAATCATAATTGAGTAAATCGAAGCTCTAAAAGTTCGATACCCCAAACCCTAAATCATGTTCCTACATGATTAAAACCCCAAATCGGTTTTTACAAGTTAAAATCCGATAAACCCTAACCCTATATCTATAAACCCTAAATAATATAAGTATCAGAATTAATTATACTATAATTATCAAATCACATATTAAAACCCTAATCGAATATTTTGAAATAAAAACTGTTTTCGGTTTTGATCATTGAGGTTTTAAATCTGATTGAATCTGATGCTATGTTGCTAGAATTGTTTGACCGTTAAATTGATAGATTTATTTTCTCATCCTGCTTGGTTAATTGTTCATCTGATTTAAAATTGTTTAAACCGACCAGCCTGTTAAAACATTGATTGAATCCGATAGGTTGCTAGCTTGCTTTGCTTATATAATCCGATAGGTTGATAGATTGATTGAGGTTTACTTGTTTAAAATCCGAATGATCTGATTGCATGATTCTTGAGGTTTAATATCATCTGCTAGGATTGATAGTTTTGTAATCTGATCTGTTTTAAATAGAAACCCTAAATAATCCGTATGATAGGTTATATTGATCTGATTTGGATGTCTTTGAGAATTGAGAATCCGTATGCTAGGTTGATAGATTCATGATAAAATCTAATGTCTTGAGGTTTAAGATTGTATGCTAAGTTCGATTAAATTGATTGATCTGATTATATGTTTTTGAGGTTTGATAAATTCGGATACTAGATAAATTATTTACACATGGTTTATGCTAAATACCAATCAGCCTTGAAACTGATTCATTGAAATTCATGCCAG
Source organism: Brassica napus (assembly GCF_020379485.1). Taxonomy (NCBI): domain Eukaryota; kingdom Viridiplantae; phylum Streptophyta; class Magnoliopsida; order Brassicales; family Brassicaceae; genus Brassica; species Brassica napus. Next base: position 36,475,243 of record NC_063448.1, read on the forward strand.
AAATCTATATTCTAGTATTGCTAAAATCAGCCTTGAAACTGATTCATTGAAATTCATGCTTGAAATCTATATTCTAGTATTGCTAAAATCAGCCTTGAAACTGATTGAGTGATTAATAAATCTTTTTACTAGTCTTGCTAAAATCCATTGATTGCTAAACCCTAATTGCATGATTAATTGAATATGTTTTTGCTAGTCTTGATAAACCATAATATTATGAGCACATAGAAATAGTATTGCTGAGACTTGCTAGAAATTGACTGATTGATTAAATGCCTTTAAGATTGATAGTCTCATTGTCCTCACAAGATTGAAATCCGAATTGATTGTTTTTAAGAGTAAGGCCGCATGAAAATTATACCTAAATATTGAGTGATATATGATTTGAGATGTCGAAAATCAACCTGGATTTTGCTGCCCTAAATCTCTCTGGAGATAATTATTTACGGTGGGCATTGGATACAAAGATTATCCTAAAGTCAAAAAGACTTGGTGAATGTATCATAGAAGGCAATAATGCCAATGAGAAAGATTGATACATGGCAATATTAATTATTAGCCATCATCTTATTAAGAGTCTCAAAGATCAGTATCTGACTATAGAGAATCCTCTAGACCTTTGGACAAAGTTAAAAATCGAGATATGATCACCAAAGAACGGTGTTATTACCAAAGGCCCTATTTGATTGGAGGAATCCCAGAATCCAGGACTATAAGTCCGTGGATGAGTCTATTGCTAGCTGGGAAAAATAATGGATTACTGATGAGAAACAGTGAATTGAGACCTCCTGGATTAACCCCATTACCTGATACCAATAAGGCCGCAGAAGAAAAAAAAAGGTAACCACGTCCAGAATGATAGACCACACGGTCATGGCCGTGGAGGGTGGAAAGGACGTGGCCATGGCCACTATAACACATTTGGCCGTGGGAATCACTATGGCAGAGGCCGTGGGTATCAACCCAATTTGAGCCATGGTCAAGGCAGTGGCCGTGGTATATCCTTTAAACCACAAAGCTCGACCAAATCAGTGTGCCATAGATGTGGAATGGGGAACCATTGGGCTAAGATATGAAGGACTCCCAAACATTTTTGTGACCTCTATCAAAGAGAGTCTGAAAGGGAAGAATCCTGAAACCCACTTGGTCTATAAAGATGGTGAAAATAATTTCGAACATGATCAAGATGATCTTATGGAATATGAGACTTATGATTGCCTAAAAGAATCAAGTTGATAATCTGATTTCGACATCAAACTTGTGTGATTGCTTTGCTTGTATGCTTTCTCTGATTTTTATCTCCTTGAATTTATTTCTATTACATTGTCTGCTTAGATTAAATGAATGAATGATTTTTCTATATAAGTACACTGAAAAACGCCAATATAAGTACTAAAGCAGGTATCGCCAGTCTGAAAGAAGACTATGGCTAGGCTAATATATTATTGCCTAAGGGTATGCATCTATAAATCAGTGATGCCTTATATTCACCCAGCTCTAAGAGCAAGAGCAGCCTATTGAGTTTTAAAGATATAAGAATGAATGGTTTCCATATTGAAACAATGGGCGAAGGAAACAAAGAGTTCCTTCAGATATATGTATAACATCGCCCAAGGCCATAATAAGTCCTAAAGACTATACCTGCATTCTCTACTGACCTAGACTATGCATAGATCAGTATGATAGAGGCTAAAAGCCTGCGAAAATATACACTTTATGGCACGACCGGATTGGCCATCCTGGTCCAAACATTAAAAGATAAGAAGAGTTATCCCAAAGAATCTCACGTGTGTAGCATGTACACAAGGGAAACTCATTAGGCCATCACTAGTAAAACGGCTACGAGCCCCTTTTTCATAAATAAAGACTATATGTCTAGATAATACTGGTGAATACATGTCCCAAGCATTTAAATGATTATGTTATGTCCATGGGGGTAAGTGTGGACAATTCTGTGATACATGTCTTTTAAAACGCAAATAGCTGATTGATAGACCATAACTTATGAGGTCAAAACTCACATTCACAGCTTGGGCCACACGAAATTTACATGCACCTAAGTTAATACGCATCAGGCCATTTAGTGAGCATAGATATCCCATATCACAATTATTAACGGGTCAAGAGCCAGACATACCCTATCATAAGACATTTGGTTGTGCTGTCTATGTACTAATTGCTCCATCACAGAGAACTAAGATGGGACCTCAAAAGGAGGATGAGGATATATGTTGGATATGATTCTCCCACAATAATAAATTACTTTGAGCCAACTATGGGTGACTATATTTGAGGCCAGGTACACGGATTATTTTAAGACCAGGAGGAGAAAAAAAATAATAAAGCTGGTAAAAGAATGGTAAAAGAAATAGAATGGAATCAACCATCAATGTCTTGGCAAGATCCTCGGACTAAAGAATGTGAAATAGACGTCCAAAGATTATACATTTACAAAGCTAGCTAATCAAATGCCAGACACATTTGCTGACCCGAAAAAGAATGACTAAGTCATATATAAACCAGCTTGTAAAGCACCAACGAATTTGATGTCCAAGAAGAGACACAGTCAAGTTGCTACAGAGTCTAGACAACGTATGAAACGTGGTAGACCAAATAGGTTCCAAAAGATAAGAATCCTCGGAAACAAAAGAAAGGTGCAGAGAATGATAATCAAAATCCAAATCCGAGGTTACTAAGGAAACCATCCCAGACATGGAGATAAGGCCGGCCGGCTCTAAGGTACAGGTACCAAACAATGTAGCTTGGGACGCCAAGCTGCAAAGTATTAAAGGTCCTGATAATAATGAATCTCAATCGATTATATCATGTCTGGAACATAATGGAACCAATAAGGAATGTCGACATAAGATGATTTATTTGCATACAAGGTAGCACTTGAATTTATGAATATAAGCGAGGATCATGAACCCACGTCAATATAAGAGTGCGCACTCGTAGAACAGATTGGATTGAATGGAAACGTGGGGTTAAATAGTTTAAGGAAGAAAGACGTATTTGGCCATATGATTAAGACGCCATATGATGTTAAAACCAGTGGATATAAATGGGTCTTGTGAGGAATAGAAATCGTGAGATATAAAGCTGATGTTGCACAAGGATTCTCACAAAGACCAGTAATAGATTATGAGGAGACATACTCCCATGTGGTGGATGCAACTACTTTTAGATTTCTCATAAGTCTGGCTATATAAGAGAGAAAATTAGACTTGCAGCAAGTTGATGTAGTGACTGCATATTTATATGGTCCACTGGATAATGAAAGTACTAGAGGGTATTGAGCTGAAAGTACAGCAAGTTCTCGAGAACAATATTGATAATCATCAAAGTATATGATCTGAATATCCTAGGAACCTCTGGATACAATTTCCCAAACAGTTGAATATCTCAAGAAAGAGTTTGAGATGAAAGATCTTGGAAAACAAAGTTTTGTTTGGGATTACAGCTTGAGTACATTAACAATGAAATCCTTGTGCATCAAATAGTATATACAGAAAAGGTACTCAAGAGATTTAATATGGACCAGTCTCACCCATTATCTAGTACATGGGCGTGAGATCACTTGTTTTGGACACTGATCCATTCAGTCCAAAGGTGGACGATAAAGAAGCCTTTGATTTTGGTTTATTTTATACTAACGAGCCCAAAGAGGGGTTATTTGGTTTTGTTGATTTGTTTTCAGACAAGTTATGTTTTACACATGGTGGTACACGCATATCACAGCAACATCATCCAAGATTTCGTGTGTGTGTATTTGAGGTCGATGACTCAATATGTTCGATCAGATTGTGGCATGGCCGATGGTAAAGAAGAACCAACTATCATGTTCGAGGACGAAGCATATTCTGCCCAAGATCTTCATCACCCACGGATTGCAGAAAATTGGAGAGGTCCAAGGACCTTCAGTAATGTCCAAATCAAGGGGAGTAATGTGTGTTGTACTCTTTTTTCTTCACCATGGTTTTGTCCCAATTGGATTTTCCTGGTAAGTTTTAATGAGGCAACATTAAAGCACATTACAAGCTCTAAATGGTTATGGCATCCAAGGGAGAATGTTATGAACCAGATTGTGGATGGCTCATAACCAAGAGATTATGATTTGTAATCTTTTCATTTATCTATGACGGTGTAATCTCCTATATAAAGAATGAATAAAGATAGACTTTTTCATTACTTTTATAACAAAAACTAGATACAAGCCATTACAAAATACAAAACTCTACAAACAAACAAACAAACAAACTGTACCATCATCATTTACCACTGGAGTTAAAAAGCAGGAGATAACTTTCATTCAATATCGTCAATCCAATCACCGTATATCAGACTGATTTTCTCCGGTCCTTTCCATTTCTGATGTGTTCTGATCCCAGGCTTCTGCATAACCGCACTAGAAGCTCGTTGCAATGCGACTCCACTGTGGTAACCAGCGTCTGAATGATGGGGAACTCCTGGAGATAAAAGTGTCGTTGCTGTGTCTGAATGTCCTTTTAGGTTTGGTCGCCGTCGGGATTCACCGCCCAGACGCGATTGTAGTCGTCTTCCGTCGCCCAGACGGCGCTATCGCCGACATTCGGAAACCAATTCTCCGGCGGAGGGTTGTTTGTGGGTATCACGTGAACTACATCTCCGCCGGAATCACGCCGGTGGTGACTCATCGTTTGAAAAGGAACAAGCTTTGCCTCTAAACCCTCATTCTGTCCAATCAATTTGCGAGAGAAATCACGGAAAAGCCGAGAAATTTCCAGAGATGGGTATCCTCGAAAAGCATCATATGCATTGATCAACGACAAGTTTTGAGAAACTCAAGCGATAAAACTGGGAAAATGAATTTGGACAGATGATTGAAGAATAAGTAACTACAAAAAATCGTCGTCTAGATTGGAAATATTTGGAAACACCAACAATGATCGCCCGAGAAAAAATCAATATGAAAAAGGAATATTCCGAGCTTCAAAGTGAGAATATAATGGGGCGAACTATACCGTGTGGACATCGGATAAGATATTTATTAGGACAATAATTTCAAACCGAGTAGTACTGTCTAGTGAAAATGAAATTAAATACAGGTTTGAGATTTGAAGTCTGAACACTGTATTAAAATTTGTAATGATTTATAGAGGTGGGCATGGATAAAATATCCAGATTTTTGTATGTATTCCTGATCTGATATGTTTCATCTTAATAATCAATTATCCAATTCGATTTGATTCGATCCGTAGCCATTCAGATATTCGGTGTCCTAGATATCCGGAAAATTTTGGATTTTTAACTGAATATCCTATCTGATTCATACAAATAACATAAAATTTAAAATTAAATAAAAATCTAAATAATATTAAATAATAGTAATATTTTATTACAAAAAATTATTCAGTTTTTAAAATTCTAGTAACTAATATAATAAATTTAATACATCCAAATATTTTAAACTTATATAAAATATAATATTTATATAAGTTATATATTTTTTTAAAAAATATATGTATATATATATCTATAACGGATCGAATCGGATATTCAGTCATAAAAATATTAGTATTTATGATTTTTTTTGTTTCTTATAGATATTGCAAATTAGTATTTGAGTTGTTTCGTAGAGTTACGAATATCTGAAATTTTTGGTTCGAATCGACACGGATAACAAATCAAATCAAAATTTACGGATATTTTGTCAAGCCCTAATGAATGTCGCTCATTCATTAGATATGGTTCTGAGACGTGAGTATCCCCTATATATTATTTGAGTATCTTTTAAAAAGTTGTAACCTCTGTAATTATTACAAAATGATCTTTGATTACGTGTCATCTCCATGTATCAATTAGATGCTGATTTGGCATCATTACAAAGAATTGGACAAACTTTAGTTAGTTTTAATTTCTCTAGAGAAAGTTAAGGACAAATACATTTAAACTCCCACCCACGTACATACAATTATAAAGACCTTTACGCAATATAGATACTATAGGGGGTATAGATATTTATGTAGTCTTAAGGTATTGTACCAATGTTTCTCAACTAATGAAACGAAACATAAGTAGAAGTCTAAATTCGACATACATTTGAAATGATAAATTGGATCATACTCGACATACATTCGAAAACATCTTCTCTTATTGGCCCTCCCAATTATTATCATTTGTTCTTCAGCACTACAACAGCCACTTGAGCTTAAAATTGCTGAAGGTTCTTTAGTTTTCAAAGTTTGTTTATTCCTTTGTTCACCTACACCTTATAGACCTGAATAACAAATTAAGAGACCAATAGAGAAAGCAAAGCTTTCATTATTGTAATTATGTGGTGTTCGCTACATTTGAGAAAAGCAAACCTTATAGATCATTACAGTGTCCGCACATTTGACAAACCTTGGTATAACCAAGATTACAATTTCCACATCAACTGAACTGAAGAACAAATTAACAGATGAATAGAGAAAGGAAAGTTATTGTTATTGTAATTATGTGTTTTTCGCTGCATTTGAGAAAATCAAACCTTATAGATCATTACAGTGTCCCCTACATTGGACAAACCTTGGAGTAACCAAGATTGCGATTTTCACATCAAAATTTGCAATATTTCCCAAACCGAGCAGTAACCAGAATTAATATTAGATGATCATGATTAGTAGGTCCAACTAAATCATTTGAGTTATTGTTATTCAGTGTTGCAGACCACTATATGCTTGGAATAGATATATTCTATACTCGAAGACACAAAATCTATTATAAGATAATGTGTGTATGATAGAAATACAAGAATCTATTTCTAATGTATACTCAATATTTGAAAACTATATCATAATAATCAGTTCCTTTGGAACCTCAACTTATTTCAGAATGTCTACAATTCAGGTTGGTTAAACGACATTTTAGTTTTAATTTAACCGAAACATAATAAATATACTGCTGGTATTATAATGCTTAGACATTTAGAAGGCACTAAAAATCCTAAAATGTAAACAAAAAAAATTCCTAAAAGGTGAACTAAGTGGGGGTTAGTGGGAGATTGATTTTTAAAGAGTTGAAGAATTTAAAGATTCTAGTGTTATTGGTAACATGATTCTTAAAGTTCTAAAAAGTTTGGTGTTATTGGTGTGGTGATTTTACAATTCCATATAAATCTTTTGTTATTCAAAAAGTTAAGTATTTTTAGATTTTTTAGATTTTAGATTCTATTAAACTATGGTGTTATTGGAACAATAATTCATTACATTTTAACTCACTACTCAAGACTTTCAAAATACTAGACTTAACCCATGTATTCTCAAAGTTGAGATGACAAAATCAATCTCTTTATCAAACATGCAAATATGATATACGTGAGAAGCATTATCAATTCCATATAATCTCTTTTATCAAACATGCATATATATAACTATTAAATAGATTTCATGCACAGTCACACTACAACACATCAAAATGATAAACCCATAATTCTTTTATCCATAGAAAAACTATGAAAGAGATTCCAAAGTCACAACAGCACATCAAAATGATAAATCCAGAAAATAACACCATCACAAATGAAAATGAGTTATAAATCGTTGAGAAAACTAGAAGTATATAAAATTATTTTATTGATATATCTCACCATTAATGCTGACTTCCCGCTTCTACAGCGTCATTCCACATGCTTAAAGCTATTGTGTCTCTCCAGTTGTTAGCATATTCTCTTTGCTGAGATTCAAGAGCACCAACATGTACAACTTCTTCAAAATTTGATTGATCATTGTTTGGAGGGATCACTTCCGCTGGAAAAGCATCAGACCGACAATGCTTCCGTAGAAAGTTATGTAATCCAGCACAAGCTAAAACCAATTCTGCTTGTGTTGTAAAAGGAAAAGGAGTCGCTGACTTAAAATCAAGAAACAAGATTTGAAAATACCGAAGATTCGCTCAATCACGTTTCTCAAAGATGCATGCCGCAAATTGAACAACTCGTTTTGATTTTTAGGATCACGGCCTTCACCTTTAAATTCTTGTAAATGATAGCGAGTATGTCTGAATAGAGCTAAAAACTTTTGACGATTTGCAAATCCACAGTCTACCAGATAAAATTTCCTTGGAATTCAATTTGTAAATAAAAAAAAAATTATGTAGATCTCTAAATTGTTTACTACAACTTAGGTACATACCTTCTGGAACGGTTAATCTGCTACCGTGCCTTGTCAAAGCATTACTTAAAATTTTCGAATCATGAGCTGATCCTTCCCATCCACTAAGAACATACATGAATTCCAAATCAAAGTTGCAAGCATCAAAGACATTTTGTGATATAAATTCTTTGCGATTACGATAGCTTGGAACATCAGAAGTTGGTATCATTGCAAAAATATGTGTACCATCGATAGCTCCAATACAGTCCTATAAAGATTAAAATAGTGATTTTCAAAGAAACAATTGAACAAAAAAATTTATGCTAACTTTAGCTAAATTTTATTTGTACCTTGAAGTAGGGATAAAATCTTGTGCTCTCACTTATCTTTGCAGCTGTTGCAACTCCAGGCTTTACCATCAAATCAGGTGCTAAGGTATTTAATGCACGCAAGACTTTGTGAAAGTTTTCACTGATAGTGAACTTTGACCTCTTAAATGTGTCTTTTGTGTAATCATATTTTGAACCTTGACCAACAATAAGTAAAAATGTGGCCACCATTTCTTCAATGCATATATTCCGGGTATCTCTTAGACCAGTCTTCATTCTAATAAGATCACAAAACTTTTCAAATGAGCTTGGATACATGCGATATAGTGATCGGAAGTGCTCAGGGTCCTCCTTCAAAGCATCTTGAATGTAATCATAACCAATGTTAGTGATTGGCCGACGAACAGGGCGTTGTATGCGTTTGTCACTCCTCACATACGTTGTTTGCGACTGTCAGTCCTCACATACGTTGTTGCTATGTTATTTAACATCACCAGCAAAATGTCTAAATCTGACTCGTCTTCTTCCATTTGGTTTGCTTGCATTTCGTCATACATTTGTTGTTCTTCTTCAAAGGTGCTCTCCATGATAAAACACCTACAAAAAGTGATTACTATTTATATTAATAACTGAAATACACGAAGAATCTTTAAAAACTAATAGACTAACCAAGACATTAACAATAAAGTTACATAGATCATTTACCAGACGCTAACAATAAAATAAGCTACGTGGTATAACAACATCATGAAATTTTGTTTTTCTAAAAGCAAAAATATATTTAAAAGCCCCATCATGTATATTAAACTAAAACCAGTTTGGTATTAAAAAAAAACAGTCTAGAATGATTGTAAAGAAATAACAAAACAGTCTAAAACAGATATAATAAAACAAAGATTAATCTTAGTTGACATTTCTTTGGATCCAACCATAGCATTCTTCTATGGACATATCAGTGAAGACATCTTTCATTCCCAAGGAATAGATAAGGGTCACCGCTTTAAATTTGATACGATCATCCAAATCAGGAACCTCTTTAATAGCATCTCAAACACTATTTTTCTTCTTTTCAGCTTCTCTTTTCTCAGCTTCTTTTTGTTGTCTTTCTTCTCTCTGTGTTATGAAGGTAAGGATCTTGCTGGTCATCATTACCATAGCATCACTTTGATCACTGTTTATCTCAACTGCACTGCTAGATGCGTCTGATCGAGATCGTTTTCTCGAGACAAGTTTTTCCACACGCCTTTTGACACCATTTTCTGGGGATGATTGCTGAGCATAAACATCATCGTTGATGTCCTCAAAATTCAAGTTGTCTTGTACTTGACTGTCACCAACCGTGAAGACGCGAGCATCTGTGGTATCACCTAAGCCAATTGCAGAACTAACATTAGCGGTTGCACATTCAAATATGATTTTTAAATCATCAAACTGTTCACTAGAGTCATAGCGTAAGAACTTGTGATTTGGATGTCCCTACAAAAAAAATTATACTTAAATAAAATATAAATAATTAAAAGAATACATTACTCTATGAACTTCTGTAAACCTATATGACTAAGTGATCCTTTTCACGTAAACTATATCATGTGCATATCTTATTTTATCTCATAAACTAAATTATATCTAACAAAACCCTTGCGATTCAAGAACATATCTCATAAAAATGATGCAAAATAAAGACATACCTTTAAATAGTCATTCCATACTTCGTTAGAAGCCACAAATCTTTTCATGATAGGATTCCATCCAAAGCCTGAACTGTTGTTTAAAAGATCAACATAGTATTGATATTGACCCTTTAGGAACTTGATCATGCTTAGGTAATGCTTGTGGGTTTTTTGGCATCCAAGTCTTTCGTTCAAGACTGGTAGTATCTTATGTTCCACCGTTGCTTTGTTCATTATTCCATTACTGTCACGCCATCCACGTTGAATTCCCTCCACAAGCAACTCTATTAAAACCTTGGTTTCCTCTGAATTCCATAGGGTATATTGATTTTTTTCTTTATCACCCATTGCAATCTTATGTGAAGTTAATCAATATTAGTAAGAACATACACACAAAAATATTTATCACAAACAAACATGTAAACATCAAACTTCTTGCTACTAGTCTAAACAAATAAAATAATGAAACCAAACGTAAACTTGAAAGCAACAGATATAACAATCAAACCATTTTAATACATGATATAATGAAAAATAGAGAAATATATCATAAAAAAAAAGACAATAAAAGAGAGAACCAGATACTTGTATTACCTTGCGAGCTTTGATGATGAATAAAAAGCAAAGAACAATTCTAGGACGCTCCTTTTCTTTAAACACAATTACTTATTTTGAATACATTATATGGAAAATAGTTAAATAATAGTAGACAAAAGTTAACATAAATCACAATAAGTCATCGCCAATCAAACCAAAAGAATATATGGATTCTATAAATATGGGAAGACATATTTTCAGAATCAATGAAAATATTTACAGAATTAAAATCCTCTTGACTTTAAAAATCTGTGTGAATTAGCTCCCCACAATTTCCGTGATACACAATTTCATTAAATTTTTTCGATTGCAGCCTGTTTAAATAGATACGAAACATTAAAACCAAAATGATGTATCTATCATATTGTGTATGCTTGATATTCAATTTTTAAAAAGTTCTAAATGGTAAGTTTAATTAAATACAATAAAATACTTTGTCACCAAGTAACAACTTGCCAAATATCTTTGTGGTAGTGATTGAAAATTTACATATATTTTGTTGAATTAAGATCACAGTTTAATTTATATTTATGTGATTTTCTGTCAATTATTTGAGACAGTTAGAGCGATTCAACGTACATTAGAACCTCTATAAATTAATAATGTTGGAACTTTGAAATTTTATTAATTTATAGAGATATTAATTTACAAAAGTTTCTTTATTTAGATTTTTATTTTAAGATAAGAAAAATATTTGATTTTAGTGTATAGATATTAATTGTTATTTTGAAATTTGACGTTTAAATTAGTTTTATTATATTATTTGGTGCATATGATATATATTGCATAGAACTTAAATGTGGTTTTAGATATAATATTACCAAATTTCATCAAAAATATATTAAGTGTTAAGAAAATATTAAGATAATTCTATTGTGAATATAAAACAAACAATATAATAATAAGTTTTTACTTATATAAAATATATATACATATAAACTATTAAGTTATAATTTTAATGGGACCATATATTTACATAGAATTTTCTAAAAAATATTATCTTATTATTTATCGATTTATATCAAATTTTGAGCCGGCTCAAGTTGAGACCGATGAAATTTATTAGTTTATAGATATTATTAATTTATTGAATATTAATTTATAGAAGTTCTACTGTATGTAATATATCGCTTTGTTTGAGAGATGGTCCGGCCCATCAGATTGATGATTATATAATCTCTTATATATTAAAAAAAAGCATTAAAGTATTTGAGGTAGTTATCTGTCATCACGATAATCATTTTTAAAATCTTTAGAAAAATATGTTGGTTCATCTAAATATCTAATAAGCTTTTTATTAAACTAACCATAAATTAATTAATAATGTTCTTCACTATTTCCTTAAATAAAAATTATGGAATTTCCTAATGTGGCTAAAGTATATATGAAAAATAATAATTTTGAATAATAAAGGTTTGTTAAAATTAGTGTATCCTCTATCATTTTAAAATTTTTAACTTATTAGAATAAATTAAACAACTACATTAACCATATAATAAAATTTTAGATTTTTAGTATATGTTGTATTTTGAATTCTTAAAAACGGCTATAAATGACTAACACTGTTAAAAATATCAGATTGAAATTTTCGTAATTCATGGTTTAAAATTTTTGTTATGACAAATACAAATGATTACAAATTCATATAAGTAGGAATTCTCATTCAATAAATATTATAATATATATATATATATATATATATCATTTAAAATAAATTATATACCATATAAAAAAATTACTAAAACTATTAAAACATCCCACAATGATTTAAAGTTTTTGTTATAAAAAAATAAAGTGATAAAAAAATATGAGAAGAAAACATTATTTAACATATATCAATATTAAAATGTACTATATATCTATGTTAATATCATTTAAATTTAATTATTTATCATAGAAAATATAAAAATGTTTGTTTGAATAATAAAATTTATTAATGTGCTCGCATCAATTTAATTATATACATAACAATTACTGAATTTTTAATTATTTGATATATATTTATTATTTTATAATATATAAAAAAATATATAATACATAAAAATAAATTATATATAATGTTCATCTCGCGCAAGACGCAGATCTTAACCTAGTTTTCTTTTACTTCCATTTTCGAAATCGTTGAGCAATGACAATGTTTTAACTTTTAATAAGAGAGCACAGAAGGAAAACTGACAATGTTTTAATACGAGCACATATAGGGAAAATGACCAGATCTTGTTTAAGAAATCAAATCGATAGAAAAACACACACAGTCGATCAGTAGCTCAAACACATGGACAAAGCCCTTAAAATACAAAATCTTCTATCCCATGGTTTTGCAGATATTTTTTCATAAGCTCACAATGAAGCTAACAGTTTAGATCTAATTTTTTACTGCAATGTTGCTGGGTAATCATCATTGTCTTTAACATTTTATATTACCAAAACAGGAAATCAGTTCGATTTACATCAAATTTTTTTTACTGTCATTAATTTTTAAATCACCGTAGTTTGTTTATCAATAAAAAATTTTATAATCAATTTTCGTTCAATATGTTCTAACGACTCAATTTTTACATTGAAAGATGGTTTTGATGTTTAGAGTTCTAGATCTACTAAGATATGAAGGTTGTAGCCAAGCATAGATCATTACAAGAGTTGTAAGAGGGTTTTAGGTAAGAGGGAGAAATGTCATATTGATTTTAGGATTCACTAGAGTAATTTGAGTGTCAGTGTGATTTTAGAGGATTCAGTCGAAGAAAGAAGAATTATATTGGGAACATGATGTAGTAAAAAATTTTGCACATCTCATGATGTCTTCTAACAAATTTTTATGTGATTTTTTTGGTTAACAGTGATCCTATCTCAATGATAATTAATTGTCTTTATTCATGTGTATTCAAATAAAAAGAAGATGGGAAGTTAATTTTGTCGATAGTCTTCTAGAAGAGTTTGAAGTCGATGATATATCAATATTTGAAGACGTAACGAAGAAAATGGTTCAGAAAGCTAGTATGGAAATATGTGTTCTAAGTTACCATATGAGGATATTTCAGGCAAGAAACCTTTGTTTGGAAATACATATGAAAATAAAAGGAAGATGAATACTGTTGGCCGTTAGACGAGGGAATTTGATGCCTTTATAGAGAAAGTTGAACCTGTTGCTGTTTCTCAGATAGAGTTCGATAGTAATGAGAGAGATGCTCCTGAGCAAAAGGAGGGGGAGAGAGACCATTGTTGTACGATCTCAGATAGAGTTCGATAGTAATGAGAGAGATGCTCCTGAGCAAAAGGAGGGGGGGGGGGGAGACCATTGTTGTACGACCAAGTTCGTTTTCGAACATTCTAGTGAATTGTGGGCTAGTATCCAGCCTTGATGAATATAGCTCTCTCTCACATTAAGAAAGAGGAGGTGAACACCGCATAAACAATCTTCAGTGTTCTTTGTTTGTTCTTGTTTTACCTTTTTGATTTGTGTGAGGCGATTCAAGTTGAAACCAAATGATTTCCTTACAAGATATTTGAAGGCATGTAAAGGATTGTAATAGATCTGTTGAAGGTAAAATATTTTCAAATTGTACTTTTGTAGAATACTTATTATATCTATACATTTTCAAAAAATAATGTAATATTATATTTCTACCAGATTTTCATTATCATGTATAATTTGGTGGTTTACAAATTACTAAATTAGCCAATGATTAAAAAATCACATATGAAAAACATACAATCAGACTCATTGACTCAACATTCAAGACTTTTGACTTTTGTAAATGAACTTGCTTAGATTGTTTATTTTTTGGACTTGCCTAGATTCTTCCGGATGACTTTACATGTAACTTCATTAGCATGATATTTTTATCGTACATATTTCAGATCATTACCCAATACAAGCTTTTAACACTAAATCCATTTCAAAAGCAGTCCGGATTTATTTCTAGTTTGACAGAACTGGTTTTGGATCTATATCTAAACGCTCAAAGAAATTTATCTTCTTTTGAAGTTTTATTAGAGTCACTGCAAGAAACTTTGTTTTATAGCCACCAAAATTTGTAGCTAAAATTAAATTTTCGTAGCTATTTGATCAATAGCTACGATTAGCCACAAAATAAATTTCACGTCAAGCTTGTGGCTATCGCTTATTTGTGCAATCCGCGGATGTCTTTCTACGACATAGCCACAACAATATTTTTGTGGCTATTTCTGCCACAAATTACTTTGGATAGTTACAATTACTTTTTGATAGCCGCAATTTTTAAGTGGCAATTTGTAGCTATTCAATAATTATTTTTTTTTAAAAAATACAAAACAAAATTTATTTATTTTGTAATAGAATATAATTAAAATAATTAAATCAATTTTTTTTAAAATAAATGAAAACCAAACATTAATTTTGTTTGAAAT